>NW_024070198.1:1534192-1548296 GCF_014754425.2 Oryx dammah
AAGAAAGAAAGAAAGAAAGAAAGAAAGAAAGAAAGAAAGAAAGAAAGTGAAGTCACTCAGTCATGTCTGACTTTTTGCGACCCCATGGACTGTAGCCTTGATAGGCTCCTCCAGTGATGGGATTTTCCAGGCAAGAATACTGGAGTGGCTTGCCATTTCCTTCTCCAGGAGATCTTCCTGACCAGAGATTGGACCCAGGTCTCCTGCACTGTAGGCAGATGCTTTACCACAGGCAGATGGCAATTATTATCTTACAAGACTGTTGTGATGTTGAAATGGGATCATATAAAAAGTGCCTTTTATAGCATTGGACACCAAGATGTTTAATAACTTGGTCGATGATCCTGTTTCTGTGGGAGGAGAAAGACATCCATTCTTAAATCCCAATTTTCTACTAGCTATCAACTTTTCCTTCTCCACTTCCTGCAAATTTTCATGCCATGATAAATTTTCACTATTTTCAGTTTTTTCTTATTTGTCTCTTAAACCCAAACTAATTATGTTTTTCCCTCAAGACTCCACTAAAACAGCTCTTTCAAAATCTCTAATATCCTTATTGCTAAAAGCTTTGCCAATGTCACCAATGTCTCTTATTTTGTTAAAAATATGGATAATTCTGATTTGACATACTCCTTCTATCCTTACGGGCTTCCCTGATAGCTCAAATGGTAAAGAATCTGCCTGCAATGCAGGAGACCCTGGTTCGATTCCTGGCTCAGAAAGATCCCCTGGAGAAGGGATAGGTTACCCACTTCAGTATTCTTGGGCTTCCCTTCTGACTCAGATGGTAAAGAATCTGCCTGCAATATGAAAGACTTGGGTTTAATCCCTGGGTTGGAAAGATCCCCTGGTGAAGAGAAAGGTTACCCACTCCAATATTCTGGCCTGGAGAATTCCATGGACTGTATAGTCATGGGGTTGCAAAGAGTTGGAAACAACTGAGCAACTTTCACTTTTACATCTATATATACTTTTCTTAATTTGTCCTTTAAGTGCTTACAACTATCAGTTACACATGGCACAATGGTAAAGGGGAGCTGTTTATCTTAGAGTAATTATATTTTTACATACATCTTATTTCCTTTTTTGAGCAGATGGTGGTAGGTGCCATAATAAAAAGATTGTTTTCCAATGTCGCCCTCCAAAAGGCCAATTTGTATTAGCTGAAGTAAGATACCTCATCTTGATACTTCTCCTTCTTCACAGGCTAATCCTTCTCAATCTACCTTGAGAGTTTCTTCACTTCTCTCCAATCTGTTAATATTGGATTATTCTAGGGCTTAGTCTAGTCTATTTTAATTTATTCACTTTAAACACCATATGACAGAGAATACTATATCTGCAGTCCAAACTTTTCTTTCAAAATCCAAACATCTAAATACAACTGCCTACTATATTTCCAGTTGTGTGTCTGTTCTAACACAGTTGATCCTTATACAGCATCAGTTTGAAATGAGCATGTCTACTTCTATGCAGATTTTTTTGATAAACACATATTACACAATCCATGATGGGTTGAATCTGAGAATGCAGAACTGCAGGTAAGGTTATAAGACAGATTATGTGTGGATTTTTGACTGTGTAGGGGTCAATGCCTCATCCTCCATTATTCAAGGGTCAACTGTCTATGTGTCTAATATAACATGCTTAACATATAACTCCTGAGCTTCTATACCACCCAGACTTGATTCCTTTAGTCCTCCCAACTACAGCTGATGATGGCAACTCCAACTCAGGCTAAAAACATTCTATCAACTTCCACTCATTTACTTTTGTTCACTCATGCCACACACAACATGTGAGGAAATATCCAATGTGAAATGAAAATATCTCCTGCCATGATGATAAACAAGTAATGTCACAGCCGTCAGTGATTCCTGGCCTCCAAATATGAATGAAGGCTCCCAAAACTGCTATCCAGTGGATGCTGCCACCCTCCATGATGATTGCTGAGGAGCTGGGGGATGCAAGAAGCAAGATGAGCAAGGAAATGGTACTGGCCCTAGAGAGCTGAGGTGCATATGAAAGGAATTAATTCAGTGAGTCCAGAGCCTTGCCTCTTCCCATACGTAGAATACTAAATTCCTTAACTTGATACCCGATCTTTGATGTTTAGACTGCCTGCTTTTTGTTACAAACTTGCATATAGCCTGACTTTCCCTCCTGCCTCCTTAGAGCAGTTTTCTCAGAGCTACTTAGATGCTGTCTGCTGGGCTCACAGTCCTAAGCATTCCCACCAAATAAAATAACTCTCTACCTTCATGTTGTGATTATATTTTTTAGTCAACACCAGAATAAATCCAAATTCCATTGTTGTTCCATTCTTTATTTATAAACACCACCTGATCCAAGTCCACAGTGCCTCTTATCTGGATTTGATCATCTAACTAATCTGCATGTTTCCTTCCCTTGATTTCTAATGTCTGTTTTCAGCCTAGAAAGCAGAGAGATTAAACTAGATCATATCTGTATATAGATTTCCCTGGTGGCTCAGACGGTAAAGCATCTGTCTACAATGCGGGAGACTAGGGTTCGATCCCTGGGTAACTCCAATCTTCCCAATCCATAGATAACTAATGAGAACCAATCATATAGCACAGGAAACTCTACTCAATGCTCTGTGGTAACCTAAATGGAAAGGAAATCCAAAGAAGAGGGGATTTATGTATACTTGTAGCTGATTCCACTTTGCTGTGCAGTAGAAATGAATGTGAAGTCGCTCATTTGTGTACAACTCTTTGCGACCCCATGGACTATAGCCTACCAGGTTCCTCTGTCCATAGGATTTTCCAGGCAAGAATACTGGAGTGGGTTGTGATTTCCTTCTCCAGGAGATCTTCCCAACCCAGGGATTGAACCCAGGTCTCCTGCACTGTAGGCAGATGCTTTACTGTCTGAGTCACCAGGGAAACTCTTTTGTCTTTAAATGGTGATGGTATTTAAGGTTGTGATGTGGGTCATTTGGGGGAGTTATTCAGTTTTCTTGGGAATTCCCCATATATACAGAAAGTACCCAGGTAAATAAAGTTTATTTTTCTCCTGTTAGTGTGTTTTTATTATTATTATGGGGAGAGGGCTTTTAGCCAAGAACCTATGATAGAGGGAAAATTATTTTACCTCCCCTACATAATTATTTAAATTTAAGAAGCTATGAGAAATATTGGCTATTACAGGCAACTAATGCAAAGACTTTCTTATAACTGCAAAAAAGCTTTGACTACCAATTTACTTCTAGGTGTATCTAAAAGTGGGAACCACAAATTATTAATGTGCTAACAGTTTAACATTATCAAAATTTTGGAGTAGTCATCATAGTCAACAAAAGAGTCTGAAATGCAGTATTTGGATGCAATCTCCAAAACAACAGCGTGATCTCTATTCTTTTCTAAGGCAAACCATTCAATCTCACAGTAATCCAAGTCTATGCCTTAACCAGTAATGCTGAAGAAGCTGAAGTTGAATGATTGTATCAAGATCTCAAGACCTTCTAGAACTAATACTGAAAAAAATATGTCATTTTCATGATAAGGGACTGGAATGCAAAAGTTGGAAGTCAAAAGATACCTGGAGTAACAGGCAGATTTTGCATTGGAATACAAAACAAAGTAGTTCAAAGGCTAACAGAGTTTTGCTAAGAGAACACACTGGTCATAGCAAGCACTGCCTTCCAACAACACAAGAGAAGACTCTACAAATGGACATCACCAGATGGTCAACACTGAAATCATATTGATTATATTATTTGCAACCAAAGATAGAGAAGCTCTATACAGTCAGCAAAAACAAGACTGGGAGTTGACTGTGGCTCAGATCATGAAATCCTTATTGCCAAATTCAGACTGAAATTGAAGAAAGTATGATAAACCACTAGACCATTCAGGTACGACCTAAATCAAATCCCTTCGATTATACAGTGGAAGAGACAAATAGAGTCAAGAGATTAGATCTGATAGAGAAATGTATAGTTTTGTTTCAATATTGAGAGTTCTCTCCCACATTAAACTTAAGTTCAATTGACCTTGTGGATTTTAACCCAACTTTTAGCCTCCCTCTCACCTATAAAATCTATCACAATTTCCAGACTTTTTCTATACAAGAATAAAATGCTAAACAATTGAATTTTCTAGGTAGTTTATTCTATGTGGCTATTCTATTCAGTCTCAGAATGAGGCTCAGGACCAATTACTCTAAGATGGAATAATTCATCTTAGATTTTCCTCACACTATAAGCAAATACACAGCTGGACATAAATGACAAAAATAAAATTAAAAAAAAAACTCTACAGATATCAAACAGTTGATAGCATAGTACTAAAATTGTTAAGAAAAGGATAATATAAAAAAATAAGCTCTATATTCACTCTGAGTTTATCCCTGAGGAAATTTTTCAACAAGTAGGTACAAATATGAAACAGTAAGGGACAGTCTCAGTGGATGGAGAAAATACAAATTGAGTTCAGCGATGCTAAGATGGGCAAAGATCATAGTGGTATAAATTTTTAAAGTAGGGGGACCACATAGAAAGATTCCTCCAATTTTCAAGCCTGATTTCCCTTGGGATATTCATTAAAGCATAAGCTACACAGGCAGAAAATGGATTCTGAAGAAACTGTGGGAAGACTCAAAGCAAAACAAATTTCAAAAGGTAGCACATATTAAAATGGATTATGTCGACCATAATCTCATTCAACAAGAAATAATACCTGTTAAATTCACAAAAACTTGAAAATCAAGCAATACTTTTTCTAAGTAGTCTATAGGTCTTCAATAAAGAAAAAAAAAATACACAGAGTGAAATTAAATAATAATTTTAAAAATCAAAATTCATGGAGTGCAGTTCAAGCAGTGTGTAGAAGGAAAAACATAACTTCAAATGAATAAGTTAATAAAGAAAAATATTTTAAAATGAAAAATCACATTATCTCAAAATCTATTTTAAAAAATTATTCCTCTAAAATAGATATCCAAAAATAAATAATAAAGGTGTAAGCAGAAATCAATAGAGCAAAACAACAAAGCAAACATAAAAGTTGTTTTATTGAAAAATGAGTAAAATTGGTAAATTTCTAGCAAGAGTGATCAAGAGAAATAACTAATAACAAGAAAAAGGAAACTTCACAATATCTCATGAAGATATCATGATGTGAAGGTAGGTTGTGAATCATTATAAACCAATCAGCTGACAACATAAACAAATGGATAAATTCTTTGAAATTCACCATTTTATGAAATTGGAATAAAATCCCCAGAAATGTGGCCATGATCTCTTAAGGAAATTGAATCTGTAATTACACACTTTACACAAACTGAACTCTAGCACTAGACAGTTTCATTGCTTAGTTCTATTCAACATCTAATAATGTAATAAAAACAAGCTAACTCAAACTTTTTTAGAAAACAGAGAAGGAATAAATATTTTCTGAGGCCAGCATAGCAGTGATATCAAAACCTGCTACAATATTCCAAGAAAAGAAAGTTACAGATCATTACAGAATTCTTAAATTCAGTTTTAGAAAACTAAATCTAGGATGAAGCAAAATTGATAAAACCTTATGACCAAGTGGGTTTTATCTCACTACTATAACTGAACAGTTAAATTAGTAGTGTTCACATCAGATATGAAAAATACACAGAATCAACTCTTTATATGTATATACTATTAAAATCATTGGAAAAAGCAATAGAAACATAAACTATTGGAAATCACATCATAACATATGAAATCCAAGAACTAGGTTAAGCAAAAGTTGTGCAAGGATTGATCAGAAAAAAGAAATTGGTACCATTTTACTGTTATCAAGTTCTATGCTTAAATGTCACTTCCTCATGTAAGTCTTCATTGTTTCCTTAGGTTTATTCTACTTAATAAGTTAACTTATATAATTATTTATATATTGTATATAAGTGTGAATAGCATATATAGCATATGTTAGATTTTATAGTTTTAGTTGCTCAGTTGTGTCTGACTCTTTGTGACCCCATGGACTGTAGACCACCAGGCTCCTTGTCCATGGAATTCTCCAGGCAAGAATATTGCAGTTGGTAGCCCTTCCAGTCTCCAGGGGATCTTCCCGACTCAGGAATTGAACCCAGGTCTCCCACGTTGCAGGCAGATTCTTTACCACCAGGGAAGCCCTAGATTTTATAAGTCAAGGATATGTTAGTCTCTAAGGGTAGAAATCTAATTCATAATAGTTTAAGAACAGAGAGGCTTTATTGATTAATGGCTTCATGTAAATAGAACGTTCAGGAATGGTGCTATTTCTTTCTTCTTCTTCTTCTTTTTTTTTTAAGTCTTTTACAGCAATTCTGCCTTTATTTTTTTTTGTTTTCATTAAAACTTTTTTCATTTATTTATTTTTTAATATAAATTTATTTTTTTAATTGGAGGTTAATTAATTTACAATATTTCTATTGTCATATCTAAGTATTTAAACAAGGTCTCTTGCACACAATCTTAACACTGAGCCTATCATTCTATCCCTCAATTTTTTAATTCTACTTTCCTTACAGTCTCTCACTGAAGGTTTTCTTTCATACATTTTTAAGAATTCCCACTCATTTTCAGAATGTCAATATTCAAAATTCATGGGCGAAATGTTGATGGCAGCAATAAGATGACTCAACTCCAGATACTTTCTATCCTGGTATCTTGGATGAGGATTCATAAATATGTATGAAGCTCTATCATGTGAAAAATGAGGAATAGATGCATATAGAAGGAGTAGATATTCATTACAGAGTAATTAAAACACCAGGAGATCAGAGTCAATGGCTGTAACATTTTTACACTTTTTTTTTTTTCCCCAGGGATTAATCCTCAGTACTTAGTGTGGTTCTTAACAAAATTTATTGGTCATTATTTGTTAAATGATTAGAAGGGAATCCCAGATATACTTCAGTCATTTTTTAGTCATTGTTAAATTGCTTTCCTCATTTTCATTTGTAAATTTTATTAATTTGAACTTCAGTGATATTTTGTCTTTCACATCACACAAATAGAACATTAGTAATGAACTAGACTGTTTTTGATAGAAAAATATCAAAATCAGGACATATTCTAACTTTTCTTTGCTGTGGTCTTTATATTTTAAATAAGGACTATAAAATGAGAGAGATGATCATTTAATGCATTAAGAAAATGAATAATAAACTCATGTCTTTTTCATTCACATTAATAGACCTTTTCATGAAATATCTGCTCTGTAACTCAGGTCTACATTTTCTCCATCTTATTTGTATTTAGTGAATTGGTTAAAAATCTACGCTGTTGATCTAACCTTCCCTAGATCCCTAACATAGCATTTCCTTATCTCCTTTGGTTCCCACAGCACATTGTATATACCCTAATTGTATATACCCACTCTGTTGTACATATTGCATCTCTCCATCATGAAAGGAAAATCTTTATCATCATTTAAGAAGTCATTGGTTTTAATTCATTTCAGTAACTAAGAATTCTTCAGCATGTACAACGTGACAGGTATTGTGCTAATAGGACTGTAAAGATACATCATCATCCATTAAGGACACTCTTAGGCTACAAGTTATGCTTGTAGCATACATATATGCTACAAGTATATATGTAATATCCAGAATTATTTGCTTATGGTTAGCTTTCATTTCAGACTGAAACACTTTTTTAGATGTTGCCCCCAAATTCTTAGTTCTTTACAAAGTTTCTTTTATTTTTATTTTATTCTACCCTATTACAATGTTTGGCCTTCCAGAAAGTTTTTTTTTTTTAATATAAATTATTTATTTTATTCAACTAGAATTTTGAAAAGAAAAGAGCCAAGGGGCACCTATTACTTCTTTAGATAAATCATCCTTTTGAAAAGTAATTATATGCTCACACTTTCATGTCATAGCAAGGTAATGATAATAATTCTCTAACCAATGCCTTGTCTAAAGTGTTTCCTCTTCCAGTCTGTTTCTTATGATGCTTGTCAGATTAACATTAAAATTTGGCTAAAGCCATTGCCATTTTTTCTGTTAAAAGAGCCACCCCGGTTTTCCTTCTTTCTGGAATGCTGCAACTTAAGTTTTTACTTTAGAAATTCTAGCTTTATTCCAACTCATCAGTGCTCCTTCCCCAATAGCTAGTACCAGCAAGGCTCTCCCCTCCCTGAGACCCTGTGGCCTGAAGAATCTTTTAGAGCAACTGTTTTGCACACTGCATATATTCTCACATATTGTTTTATTCTGCTTGTTATAGCTTGTGATGTAGGCTGAATTTCTGTTGAGATCCACATTGTGATGAATTTCTCTGTATACAAAAGGTAAAGAACCTCCAAAAACTGATGTACTCAAGAAAAAGTCAATGCTATCATTAATAATGATAAAGTGGTCTAGAAAGATTTAGCGCTTTTATGATATTAAAATACATAGTTCCTAAACATTTAATTTCATCTCATCCATCTTTATGTCTTAAATTTTAAGATGAGAAAAAGATGTGTGTTTTACTTTTATAAAATATGATCCCAGCTGCATATAATAATTAGGACAAAGAAAAATTAAATTGTGAAAACGCTGATCAATAACACTTCAGACAATAAAAACATGAAACAAATTATATTATGGGTGCTTCAAAAGAGAGATTTTTTTTTTTTTAGCTAATTGAAATGAATACGTCAAATGAAAGGAAAATGAAGACTACAGTGAGTCATCATTTTCATTTTTAAATTATATCCAATTAGGTAAAATTAATTTATCAGAGAAAATAGTGAATATTAAAGTATAGTGCTAACTAAGTTTGTTATGGGGCAATGAGTCTTATATATGTAATATTCTTATTTTTTGAAACATTAAATGGAGGGAAGTTAGTATAGTATTTAAGATCCTAGTAGCTCAGCTGGTAAAGAATCCACCTGCAATTCAGGAGACCCCATTTCAATTCCGAGGTCGGGAAGATCTGCTGGAAAAGGAATAGGCTCCCCTCTCCAGTATTCTTGGGCTTCCCTGGTGGCTCAGCTGGTAAAGAATCTGCTTGCAATACAGGAGACCACGATCTTTGGGATCATGTATTCCCAAAGAGTCAGACACGACTGAGTGACTTTCACTTAAGACACTTGTAGTAGATTTTGCCTTGAATCTTGACCTTACCTTCTAATACATGTTTGATTGTAAGGAAGTCATGTATTCTCTCTGATCGTCAATTCTCTCACATAGCATTTAGTATAATTTTTATCTCAGAAGGTTGTCATAAGATTTAAATAGTACATAGTAAAGTGCTCATTAAGGTGCCTACACATTTTACTAATCCAGAAATTGCAAGGTATTAATATTTTCAGATACCTTGTAACTTGAAATCTTCTCCTAAAGCACCTATATTTAATAACAGGGAGGTCCAGCTCCATTATGAAGTTTGTTTTAACAATGCCCAGATTTGGAGCAACACATGAGCCGATATTAAAGGAGGTAAATGCTGAGGGAGTACCTGAAATTGTATAGTAGATTTGAAGCTTAAAGCTATGATGTTATTTTTAAAGAAAAATGATTACTAATATCTTCATTGATTTGTAGTTACCATTGAGGACAGGATGTTGACTGGAATGAAACATGAGATGAGGTTCTGGGGGTATTTATAATGATTTATTTCTTGATATGGGGCCTATAATGTGTTGATCAGTTTATTAAAACAATCTGAGCTATGTATACATGTTATGTTCACTCTTATGTTTGTTATACATAAAATTTAGATTCCATTTATTTATTTTTGTTATTAATTCAACAAATATATTTATTTTACAAATATAATAAAAGCTTTCAATTGCTGATTGTATCATTGAGAAAAACAAATCAAATAATATTTCATTTTTTTAGTTGAATCATTTTTTTGAAATATACTTGCACTGATCAAGTATGTGTTAATTAATATTGCAGCAATGCACATTTAATAGCATGGAGTGAATTTTTAAATTAGAGACTTATGTCTAACATTAAAACTCACTGAATATTAAATTGCAGTGAGTATACCTGAAAGTGAAAATGAAGTCGCTCAGTCATGTCCAGCTTTTTGCGACCCCATGGACTGTAGCCTACCAGGCTCCTCCATCCACGGGATTTTCCAAGCAAGAATACTGGACTGGGTTGCCATTTCCTTTTCCAGGGGATCTTCCCAACCCAGGGATCGAACCCAGGTCGCCTGCATTGTAGACTGACACTTTACAGTTTCAGCC
Source organism: Oryx dammah (assembly GCF_014754425.2). NCBI lineage: Eukaryota > Metazoa > Chordata > Mammalia > Artiodactyla > Bovidae > Oryx > Oryx dammah. Next base: position 1,544,374 of record NW_024070198.1, read on the forward strand.
ACCACGGAGTATACCTAGTATCTGAGAGAACTATGATAAGGTTATTAGCATAAAATCTAAAACCTTTGAAAAGATCACATTAAGATTGAGAACCCATTACGACAGAAAATCCACAAAGGTAAGGTGGATATATGAGTCTATAGATATAAATGATATATTTTAAATGTTATATTAATATATTAAAGCAAATGAAAAAAATATTAAAATATTTAATTTTTAAAATTTTTGACTAGGTCCTAATTTTCCAAAGTAGATTTTCTTTTGATAGATCAGTCTATCAAACATGAGTATTTTATTTACTTCCTTTGGTAGTTATATACCCTTTCCTTTAATTGTAAAAAATAATCTCTATAAATCTACATTAAAATCATAATTTAATTTGGAGATGACTATTACATTTCTATGACACTTCAGCTTTGGCTCCCTCCCAGGATTGATCCCTATGAAGGCAGGATCTGAAACTTTCCTGAAGTGATGAACTTTAAATCACACACACTGAGCACTCTTAAATCATAAAAACCTGAGATTATTTCTTTCCTGGCTATCAGGAATGCCCATCTTGTACAATAACTGATTTCTCCCTACACGCTTTTAACTGGACTATGATCTTATTATCTTTTGTACTAATATGACATCCTAACATATTATCGTAACAAATTCCTAGCAACAATAAAAATTTTGTAATTTTCAGACTTTTTATGTCTTGTAAAGGAGTTCTCTTGAGTGCACAGAATTATTCAAAATGCAATACAAATTTAAAACTAGTTCTTATAAAAAATGAAATGCCAGATAATGAAGTTGGTAATGAAATTTGGAGCTAATAAATCTTTATACTTTTATAATAATTTGAATTAAATGACTCATGATTCTAATATGATTTAGATATATTTATTCCTAACATGACTTATAGTCTTTGCATGATTAGTTATTTTACCAACTTAGAAATTCCATTATATGTATAATTCATTCATTATTATTTTTATAATTTAGCAAAAAGCTCTGAAATCATAACAAAAGGCAGGTTTATTTCTAAAACTAACACACCATTGTAACTATATGCCTAATAAGTATGTCTATTATTTCCTGGAATATGAAATCAAGTGGGCCTTAGGAAGCATCACCATGAACAAAGCTAGTGGAAATGATGGAATTCCAGTTGACCTATTTCAAACCCTAAAAGATGATGTTGTTAAAGTGCTGCACTAAATATGCCAGCAAATCTGGAAAACTCAGCAGTGGCCACAGGACTGGAAAAGGTCAGTTTTCATTACAATCTCAAAGAAAGGCAATGCCAAAGAATGCTCAAAGTACCACACAATTGCACTCATCTCACATGCTAGCAAAGTAATGTTCAAATTTCTCCAAGACAGGCTTCAACAGGATGTGAATTGTGAGCTTCCAGTGTTCAAGCTGGATTTAGAAAAGGCAGAGGAACTAGAGATCAAATTGCCAACATCCGTTGGATTACTGAAAAAGTGAGAGAATACCAGAAAAGCATCTACTTCTGTTTTATTGATTACACCAACGCCTTTGACTGTGTAGATCACAAAAAACTGTGGAAAATTCTGAAAGAGATGGGAATACCAGACCACCTTACTTGCCTCCTGAGAAATATGTATATAGGTCAAGAAGCAACAGTTAGAAGTGGACATGGAATAACAGACCTGTCCCAAATAGGAAAAGGAGTACATCAAGGCTGTATATTGTCACCTTGCTTATTTATTTTATATGCTGAGTACATCATGCAAAATGCCAGGCTGAAAGAAGCACAAACTGGATTCAAGATTGCCAGGAGAAATATCAATAACCTCAGATATGCAGATGACACCACACTTATAGCAAAAATTGAAGAACTAAAGAACGTCTTGATGAAAGTGAAAGAGGAGAGTGAAAAAAGTTGACTTAAAACTCAACATTCAGAAAACTAAGATCATGGCATCTGGTCCCATCACTTCAAGGCAAATAAGTGGGGAAACAATGGAAACAATGAGAGACTATTTTGGGGGGCTCCAAAATCACTGCACATGGTGACTGCTGCCATGAAATTAAAAGACCCTTGCTCCTTGGAAGAAAAATTATGGCCAACATAGACAGAATATTAAAAAGCGGAGACATTACTTTATCAGCAAAGGTCTGTCTATTCAAGGCTATGGTTTTTCCACTGGTCATGTTTGGATGTGAGAGTTGGACCATAAGGAAAGCTGAGCAGTGAAGAACTGATTCTTTGAAACTGTGGTGTTGGAAAAGACTCTTGAGAGTCCCTTGGACTGCAAGGAGATCAAGCCAGTCCATCCTAAAGGAAATCAGTCCTGAATATTTATTGGAAGGACTGATGCTGAAGCTGAACTCCAATACTTTGGCCATCTGATATGAAGAGCTGACTCGTTGGAAAAAACCATGATGCTAGGAAAGATTGAAAGCAGGAAAAGGGGATAACATTGGATGAGATGGTTGGATGGCAACACCAACTCAATGGCCATGAGTTTGAGCAAGCTCCGGGAGTTGGTGATGGGCAGGAAAGCCTGGCATGCTGCAGTCCATGGAGTTGCAAAGAGTCAGACATGACTGAGCTACTGAACTGAACTGAACTGAACTGATTGTTTCCTATATTCCCTTCAAAGTGAAAATTGATCAGTTGTGTCTGACTCTTTGTAACCGCATGGACTACATAGTTCAAGAATTCCAGGCCAGAATACTGGAATGGGCAGCCATTCCCTTCTTTAGGGTGTCTTCCCAATCTAGGAATCAACCTGGGGTCTCCTGCATTGCAGGTGGATGCTTTACTAGCTGAGCTACCAGGGAAGCCCTTACCTATTTCTTATGAGTTTACATCATTTATTAACTGTAATGTTTTTAAAACTTATTAATTAAGACTGTGAGCTACTTGAGGGAAACTTCTGCATCTTACTCTTTCGCCTTCCAGATTCTTTCTTGCTACCTGTGGCTAAGTATGGTGCTCCTCCTAGTTTCTTTAAACACATGAATAAGTGAATGAGTGGGATATTAGATGCCAATTTTTACCAAAGTCTCCTTTCTTCTCTGATTGGCTTAATGTCTTGGATATCATATAAGGCAGCATAGTCACATTCTGTTAACAATAAAAGGCTGATGCAAAATCAAAGCATCCCAGAACATATGTTGCTATATCCAGTTACTAATAAATTGTAAGATAATTTTAAGGAATTCTCAAAAATGTAATCCTTTGAAAGAATAGAAATCGGTTTGTTTTATGCATAAGTGTAGATTGCTGTCTACAAGAAATATTTTATTCATGAATTTCATGTAATAATAAAATCTGAGAAGGCATTAACAGAAAATATGGAACCTTTTCATGTCTGATTGGAAAGGGATTGGGACTACATTTCACCTGAATAAAATTGATCTGATATTTGCCCAATTTACACTTGGTTTTATAGTGAATAGCTTGAGGATCAGGCTCATGAACTTAGAGTTCATTTATTTCAAAATATGGAAACAAGATCAAAAGAGATAAAGGGCTTTATGAAGATCAGAGTCTTCTAAAAAAAAAAAAAAAGAGGCATTACATAAGCCTACTCTTTCTATTTTCATTCTATTATATCATTCTATTCTATTACATCTATTACATCACTATTTTACAAAAAAATTTCTCCAGTCAAAAGGTTATGATTTTAAAAAACAGTTTAAATTTTGTTGATGTATAAAATGCATACTGTAATATGTATTTGTTCTTCTTGTTTTTTAATCACTAAATCATATCTGACACTTTGTGACACCATGGACTGTAGCTCACCAGATTCCTCTGTCCATGGGATTTTCCAGGCAAGAATACCAGAGTGGGTTGCCATTTCCTTCTTCAGGGGATCTTCCTGATCCAGGGATCAAACCCATGTCTCCTACATTGGCAGGCAGACTCTACCACTGAGCCACCAGAAAAGCCTATA
>NW_024070198.1:1548306-1650170 GCF_014754425.2 Oryx dammah
TACATTGGCAGGCAGACTCTACCACTGAGCCACCAGAAAAGCCTATAGTGTATATTCAGTTCAGTTCAGTTCAGTCGCTCAGTCATGTCTGACTCTTTGCGGCCCTATGAACTGCAGCATGCCAAGCCTCCCTATCCATCACCAACTCCTAGAGTTCACCCAAACCCATGTCCATCAAGTCGATGATGCCATCCAACCATCTCATCCTCTGTAGTCCCCTTCTCCTCCTGCCCTCAATCTTTCCCAGTATCAGGGTCTTTTCCAATGAGTCAACTCTTTGCATCAGGTGGCCAAAGTACTGGAGAAAATGACTAATTTTAAGTGTGCAATTCAAACAATTTTTATTTATGTATATACCTGTATAACTCCCATATATCAAGATACTCAATGACTTCAGCACTTACAGGCTTTCTTTGTGGCTCAGCTGGTAAAGAATCTGCCTGCAATGCAAGAGACCTTGGTTCAATTCCTGGGTTGGAAAGATTCCCTGGAGAAGGAAAAGCTACCCACTCCAGTATTCTGCCCTGGAAAATCCCTTGGACTGTATAGACCATGGGGTCACAAAGAGTCAGACATGATGGAGTGACTTTCACTTCACTTCACCAGCACTTACACTTCAAATAAAATATAACTCTCCCAAACAAGAAATGCATCGCCAGTCTAGGTTTGATACAGGATATAGTATGCTTGGGGCTGGTGCGCTGGGATGACCCAAAGAGATGATATGGGGAAGGTGGTGGGAGGGGGGTTCAGGATTGGGAACTCATGCACACCCATGGTGGATTCATGGCAATGTATGGCAAAACCAATTCAGTATTGTAAAATTTTTAAAAAAATGAAAATAAAGTAAATTTAAAAAATTTTAAAAAATAAATAAAAACACCTAAAAACATTTCAAAAAAAAATATATATATATAACTCTGCCATAATATGATAAGTGGAACCAAAATTCAAACAGTGTAAAATGAGAGGTTTTCAAAATGTGTTTAGAATTAATGAAATGATGGATGACCTGCGTGTATAAGTAACTGGCCCAGAATTTGGGGATGCAGTAGCAGAATCAAAATTTCCCTGGGACCTTTTCCAAACTGGCGCCACCTGCTAAGGATCATCTACAAGTGCTAAAATATCACTGGGTTTAATTATGTGTCCTATGACTGGTTGAATTTCCAGAAGAGTGACTAAGATTTCAAGAGTCTTACAGTTATTTGGATCCCCTGGGGCTGTTCTGGAGAAACTGAGCCAGAAGAAAAAGGAATGAATGTGAAGATCCATCTTCTGTCTCTTTTATTTAGTGTTGATGTTGCTTACCACTGTCAGCTATTTCCCTTTTGTCCTGCTCCTTTCACATCCTTCAATCCCACCTCCCAGGAAAAAAACACTATTTAAGAAAAGAAGGACTGGACAGAAGATGAAGCTCTGTCATTAATTACATTATAACTTATGTGCATAGAAGAAGTAATGTTATAATTTACCTTAAAGTGCTTAGAAACATGAGAGATTCTCGTTTGATCACCAGTCATCTTTATTGAGAATGTTTCCTTTTCTTTTTTATTTTTTCCTCCTGAAAGTGATTTTTTTTTTTTTTAATTTTAAAATTGTCCCAACATCCTGTTACACAGACACAGAGGACACATGCACTCTCTCACTGTGTATAAATTCTATAGTTTTCTTTCTCTCTAGATCTATACTGATATATTTATCTTCTTGCTCTCTCTCTCTCTCTACACACACACACACACACACACACACACACACACACAGTCATATATGATTGCTAGATTTATGGGGCAGCTGATGGATATCAGTTTTTGACTACTAACACTTTTGTCCCTGGGCTTCCTTGGTAGCTTAGATGGTAAAGAATCTGCCTGAAATGCAGGAGACCCAGGTTCAATCCCTGAATTGGGAAAATTCCCCGGAGAAGGGAATGGCTACCAACTCTGATATTCTTGCCTGGAGAATTCCATGTACAGAGGAGCCTGGAGGGCTACAGTCCATAAGGTTGTAAAGAGCTGAACATGATTCAGTGACTAAGCATACTTTTGTCTCTGCCACTGTTGTCATTCCCTCTAGTTTACATATACTGGCAACTAACTCTAATACAGGTTGTCTTGTAATACAAGTCAATGGGTCAGTCTAATTTAGGCTTTACAAGTTCTTATCCACAGCATCCTTCCTTTTATGATTAGTTTGGCTTTCAGCCCAGAGTTTTGCATTCATTTTCATAGGTCTGTAAATATAGAAAACATGGTAACACAAGTTTTGACATATGGGAAGTAGTGATAGTCTGTCATCTGCTCAAACCTCTTATCTGCTCATGGGAGCAGGGAGGTGGGTAACAGGGGCCTTTGGCAAGTAATTGCTGCTGGGCAACCTGTAAAGCTCTTATTGAAATATGTGTTCAGTTCCTTAGTCATATCCAACTCTTTTGCAACCTCATGGCCTGCAGCCTGCCAGACTCCTCTGTCCACAGGAATTCCCAGGAAAGAATACTAGATTGAGTTGCCATTGGATCTCCAGGGGGGATCTTCCTGACAGAGGGATCGAACCAGCATCTCCTGCGTCTAATGAATTTAAGGGGAATTCTTTACCCACTGAGCCACTGGGGAAGCCCAAATATGTGATGAGTTGATTCTGTATCTTCAATTTTGTGCTCTTTAGGGACAGAATATACATACAGCATATCCTTCATTTTATTAAGTTTATATCATTATGATCCTGAGGAAATAAGTTTGTTGAAAAAATTGGTTTTTCAACACCTACCTATTGGGATATGTTTTACAAATGGACAAAGACATCAAACAAAGCTGACCTTACCTTACTGTTGATTTCCCAACATAAATATCATGGAAGGAGGAAAGGATTAAAATAATCCATATAAGGTGCAGAATCTATAAATAACAGTAACTGCATAGCCAGGAAAATATTAAAGTCTGACACAGGGGCTGAGGATATTTGATACATAGTGTTTTTGCCTAGAGAATTCCAGGGACGGGGGAGCCTGGTGGCCTGCCGTCTATGGGGTCACACAGAGTTGGACACAACTGAAGCAACTTAGCAGCAGCAGCAGCAGCAAGTAAGGAGACCAAGAAAGAACCTGAGGGAGAGACGTCTTGCTACAAAGCACACATTTTCAAGAGTTTAAGAAATTCAGATTCAAAATTCCAATATTATAGAGATGGTTTTCTGTCTTAATGTGATTCACTCAGAATGCATCAGAAATTTATGTTTACATCTGACTTCATCTTCTAAAAAGTGTTACTTTGTGTATCTCCTTATACTATTAACTTAAACACATATTTAAATAATCAGTAGAGTAATGAAAATATAAACAATCATCTTCAGGAAAGCAGGGAGATTTAGTGACTGGATTTATATTCTCTGTTTACATCTTTAGCATTTAAAACCATGCAAAAGAATGTAGATAAACCAGAAAATATCCCTAGTTATTCTAAATGTCAAATTGACCACAGTTACTGAAATCTAAAGCTTGATTTGTATTGACTTTTTCAAGTAATTTGTGAATTCCCTTTAAGAAATCACTCATGAATGTTCCACCACCATACAAGTAGAAGCCACAAACCAGCCTGTCTATTGCTGTTCAAATAGTTGCCCAGTAAAAGAGAGTCGTAAACTCAACCATAGTTGACTTGAAATATTGACAAATACTTTATCAGTAAAAGAGCTGAAATACAGACAGGCTTAAATTCAGTGATTATATTTTGTATAGATTGATTAGTAGTTCTCAACTTCTTTCTTGGCCCAAATAAATTCCTTGTCCATTTCATTCCTGTTATTTGAAAAGATAGCTAGGAATAAGTAACTTCTTTACTATATTTATCACGAATAAAAAAGAGTCTGCAGTCTGTTTGTCAAATATTAGGATAAAGTACTGAAGATTGAAATCTTGAACCTGTCTTTTCATTTCCACCCTTAATTCACCAGAACATAAGTCTGCATTATGATGAAGTCACAGAATAAAAGGCATTAAATAGCAATACTTCTCATTTATGCTTCCATAATGTGTGCATTTATTATATCCATTTGAGCCTCAAAATAACTCCAAGAGATTGGAGGGGTTGGTTATATTATTATTACTTTGTCAAAAGGATGCCAATTTTACTCTCTCCTGTCAAAATTATAAAATAAACATCACAAGAGACAAGTATTTGGATATTTGCCATTCAGAGCCTTAATTTTCTTCCTTATATCATTCAGATTACCCAAATCTTCAGTCTACTTTTGTATAAATTGAACATAATGCTTAAGGATTTCAAGTCAAAACGCTTGACATTAAAAAGTAGGAGTTAAAGTCTCTTATAGAAAGAAAACCTAGGTAGAGGAGAAATAACCTAGAGCAAATCAAGGGAACCACATATGAAAATAAAATACTTTTATGTTCAAGCACAGATGACTTTAGATTTGAACTAGAATATTTAGTCTCAGGAAGAATGGAGAGGAAGAATTTTCAAAAATTTGATTCCTTAACTGCCAGTTCACTCTAGTTCTGATTAAGTATCTCCTAGAAGTTTCCTTAACATGCTTTCTACTGAGAGGGTATCAGGCAGGAAGGCGAGGGGTCTCCAAATGAAGGAAAAAGGCTGCAAGTATCAGACTTTTCTTTTTTTTTTTTTTTTTTTACTTTTAAAATATATTTTATTTTTAATTAGAGGATAATTACTTTATAATATTGTGATAGGTTTTGGCATACATCAACATGAATCAGTGCTAGGTATACATGTGTCTCCTTCCTCTTGAGCCTTCCCTACCGCCTCTCTCCCCATCACACCCCTCTAAGTTGCCACAGAACACTAGCTTTGGGTTCCTTGCATCATAAACTAAACTAAACTACACTCCTTTTTATAGCTGAGTTTAGTTTATGTATGGCTATTTTACATATGGTAGCATATATGTTTCAATGCTATACTCTCATGTTATCCCACCCTCTCTTTCCCCAACTGTGTTAAAAACGTCTGTCTCTTTTGCTGCCCTACAAGTAGATCATCAATACTACCTTTCTAGATTCCATTTATATGTGTTAATGTATCTTATTTGTCTCTCTTTTTCTGACTTACTTTACACTGTATAATAGGTTCTAGGTTCATCCATCTCATTAGTACTGACTCAAATACATTCCTTTTTATAGCTGAGTAATATTCCACTGTGTGTATGTATCATAACTTCCTTATCCATTCATCTGTCAATGGACATCTGGGTTGCTTCCATGTCCTAGATATTGTAAATAGTGCTGCAATGAACATCAGTGTACATGTGTCTATTTCAATACTGGTTTCCTCAGGCATATGCCTAGTAGTGGGACTGCTGGATCATATGGTAGCTTTATTTCTAGTTTTTATTTTAAGGAATCTCCATACTGTTTCCCATAGTGACTGTATTGATTTTCATTCCCACTAACAGTGTAAGACAGTCCCCTTCTCTCCACACCCTCTTCAGCATTTGTTTGCAGACTTTTTGATGATGGACACTCTGTCCAATGTGAGATGATACCTCACTGTAGTTTTTATTTGCATTTCTCTAATAATTAGTGATGTTGAGCATCTTTTCATGTTTATTAGCCATCTGTATATCTTCTTTGGAGAAATAGCTGTATAAGTCTGCCCACTTTTTGATTCGTTTTCTTGGTGTTGTTGTTGGTTTGAGCTGCATGGGCTACTTGTATATTTTAGAGATTAATTATTTGTCAGTTGTTTCATTTGCTATTAATTTCTCCCATTCTGAAGTTTGTCTTTTCACTTTGCGTATAGCGTCCTTCATTGCACAAAAACTTTTAAGCTTATTTAGGTCCCATTTGTTTACTTTTGTTTTTATTTCTTATATTCTAGGAAGTGGGTCATAAAGGATCTTGCTGTAGTTTATGCCAGAGATTGTTTTGTCTGTGTTTTCCTCTAAGAGCTTTATAGTTTCTTACATTTAGGTCTTTAATCCATTTTGAGTTTATTCTTGTGCATGGTATTAGGAAATGCTCTAATTTCATTCTTTTACACATAGTTGACCAGTTTTTCTCCATTACATATTTTTGCCTCCTTTGTCAAAAATAAAGTGCCCCAAAGTGTGAAGATTTATCTCTGGGCTTTCTATCTTGTTCCATTGATCTATATTTCTGTTTTTGTGCCAGTACCAAACTGTCTTGATGACTGTAGCTTTGTAGTATATTCTGAACTCGGGAAGGTTGATTCCTCCAGTTTCATTTTTTTTTTTTTTTCTCAAGATTGCTTTGACTATTCAGGGTCTTTTTGTGTTTCCATACAAACTGTGAAATTATTTGTTCTAATTCTGTGAATAATATCATTGGTAGTTTGATAAAGATTGTATTGAATCTATAGATTGCTTTGGGTATTGTCATCATTTTCACTATATTGATTCTTTCAATCAAGGAACATGGTGTATCTCTTCATCTGTTTGTGTCATCCTTGATTTCTTTCCTGAGGTCCTTGTAATATTATAAATTTTCTGAAGTAACTCCTTGATAAAATTTCAAACAAGTCTGGTGGGGGAGCTGTCCATGAAAGAAGCCAGAAGAGGTAAAACATATAGAATGGATATTTGGACCATTTGTTCTTGACTTGGGGTGTGAAAATGGAGAGAACTCCACAAGAACTCCAAAAAGTTCCTGGTGAAACAGTAGAATATAAGTCTTCTGATGGTAACACTCATATCTAATTCACCTAACAATCTCCAGTCTGGACACACTGCCTGGCAATTAAAGGTCAGTCAACACCATTGAATGGGGTGAACTGATTTAAAATGTAACCAAATCTGATTCCTTTCTTTCTCTTTTACTTTGTGCTTAGTCTAGGGTCACCTGCTCACACGGTGGAGTGTGTAGAGGGCTCATGAGGCCCTTCAGATCAGGGGTCCTCCTGAGAAAGGGCTGCATGAACACCTCAGCTCCACGGACTGCGTGTCACTCCTCAGACATTTTTAATCTCTCCCTTAAGTGGCAGAAGGAAACAAACTATGTGTTGGACTTTTTTCTCTTAAAATTCTGTGTTGCTATGATGACACCTGGTTCCACCTGAACTTAACTTTTCTCAAACCTTGAGCTAACCAATGTGTTTTCCTTATGGAAATATTTTTCTTAAGCTATGTTAATGAAGATAAGTATTTGCTTTGGAATTTGTCTTTCCTCAAAATGGTTCCACTGAAGACTAAGTTTTGGCTGAAAATAGCTCAACAAACCAGTATTCATATCGATTGTTTTATGGCTGGCAGATGACGCACCTCATGCCATCCTATCTCAAAAATGTATATTGTGGGAAAGGGACCTGGTGAAACTCTGTCAGGCTTGAGGTGTCTCTCTTATCTGATTAATAGCTTTCTAGCAGATATAAAACATCTGGCTAAAGACTAAAATCAGGGTAATCTCCATCCCACTTCTGATGTCTATGTCAGAAGCTTTCCCTGTCCCTTTTCACATTAATAAAACTATGCTATAAAAACGCTCTTGAATGATCAAGCCTGGTCTCTGGTGCCAAAGCTAAATCTCCTTCAGAGATCAAGAATCCAACACCATTCACCATCAGCTATCACTATCTCATCAATTCTTTTATCCTATAATTCAACAAGTCATGTCAATGTAGTCTTTTTGCTAGTTTATATTTAGGTATGGGTTTCTGTCATGGCTCAGATAGTAAAAAAAAAAAAAAATCTGTCTGCAAGGCAGAAGACCAGAGTTCAAACCCTGGGTTGGGAAGATTCCTTGAAGAAGGGAATAGCTACCCATTTCAATATTCTTGCTTGAAAAATCCAATGGACAGAGGAGCCTGGCAGACTACAGTCCATGGGGTCACAAAGAGCTGGACATAACTGAGTGACTAACACACACTATGCATATACCTATACATAGGTATAGGTGTAGATTTATAGGTGGTGCTTTGCAGGTGGCGCTAGTGGGTAAAGAACACATCTGCCAATACAGGAGAGAAAAGAGACACAGGGTAGGGAAGATCCTTTGGAGGAAGGCATGACAACCCACTCCAGTATTATTGCCTGGAGAATTCCATGGACAGAGGAAGCTAGTGGGCTACAGTCCATAGGGTCGCAGAGTCAGACATGACTGAGGCAACTTAGCACTAGCATGCACATAGATATATATAGATATAATTTCCACATTATTTTCACCATCATTAGTCATGGTCAGGGATTTATCACATTATCTTTGGATATCTGTTGTAGTCCCCAAATTCATCTTCTTGCTACCATTGGCTCCTTATTGCAATAGATTCTATTTCCTGTCAGATTAATCTTCCTAATATATGGCCTTCAGAGTATCCCTACTCATTCCAAAGAATTTTCTTAATTATTCAGAAGATACAAGAAAACATATTTGTTCTTAAAATCTTCCACAATCTGATACTAAATTGACTTTCCGTCTGTATGGTCAGATACACCCTGAATTATTTCCTTTACTTTGGCAGGTTAGTGCACTAGATGTTCCTGTAAAGAATATAGGTGTTTTGTGACTTTCCAAGATGCCTTTATTTGTTATTCAGGTAAATGAAACCATCTTTACATAGACAACCTGTTTCATAAAAGTTAGGTAGGATCTTCCTGTATCACCACTTGAGTTGAGCCTATTACCCAGTTTAAACCACAGTATCATCAACATATCACTTAGATCAGAATCATTAGTTTGGTAATAGATGACAGAATCAATCAAATTTTTCTAAAAGTCTAGTTTTCTAATAAATGTTGTATATATGTATACAGCTGCCTTCTTTCCTGCTACTTATGCAGAACCTATCTGAAAATGAAGCCAGTGGATGGGAGGAACTGGATCCTAGAGTTGGAAGGAGAGACAGAGTCCTAATCATATTGTTGATGCCCCTGGATTCAGCAACGTCATAATTGATAGTTGTGTGAGTCAATAAATTTCTTTTTTCTTTAAGTTAGTTTGGTTGGGTGTTTGTCATTTATAAACAAAATGTTTTAGGTTAATATTTCTTCCAGACTCATCTAGATATTCTTGTACATACCTTTACTAACATTCTTCCTCTTTGCTAGAGAAGAGTCCTCCCTTCCCTCTAACAGACAAACAGAAGTTTTCCTTAAAATCTCACATAATCCCTTTGCATTGGGAAATCCCCTGATCATCCTTTGCTCACAGAAACTTTATTCTTTGATCTACCACTTCAACTAATTTACTCTTGAAATAACTTATATTTGAAACAGCTTTATTTTAAAATTATATAGCTTATATTCCCAACTATATTTCAAGCTATGTTATAGAACAAATAGTGCCTTGTACATTTTAAAATTCAACATAGTATCTAGAATACTGCCTTGAAATGACATCTATCATTCTTTAAGAGACTAATATCTGAATATACACTAACTACAAAAGATGATGGTCTTGATTTATTCTCCTTTGAACACAATTATTCCTCTTTATTCAAATGGGACCACTCATTTCTATATCTTAGGCTTTCATAGTCATTGAATCCTATCAGCTAGACAGAATATGCTTAACATTAGAAATATGTGACTTAGTTATTTTATGAATAATCATAGTTTTAAAGTTTTCTTTTAATTACTCATCTTTCTCAATGTCATTCAAATTAATAGTTAGCAAGATATAGTTCAATATGAGCACATTAAAAATAAGAGACAGGTTGTGGTAATTATATTCTAAGCAGAGTGAAAAATGAATCCTCAGTGGTTGCATTAACTTATATATCTTCTGCTGTAAAACACTTCCCCATTTTTATACTGGTTCAGGTGATAAATAAAAACAACATGGGAAATATTTTATTTAATACTTAATATTGTGATTGTTAAACATACCAAATGTGGTAGAAAATAATTAGGCTCAAAGGTTCAAAGAATAGAGAAAATATTTGCAATTTATCTGACCAACAAGGGATTAGTCTCCAAAATATACAAATAGCTTATGAGGCTTAATATCACCAAAACAAATAACCCAATCAAAAAATGGGCTGAAGACTTAAATAGACACTTCTCCAAAGAAAACATACTGATGACCAAGAGGCACCTGAAAAGATCTTCATCATCGCTAATTATTAGAGAAATGCAAATCAAAACTACGATGAGGTATCACTTCACACCAGTCAAAATGGGTCAAATGTCAAAATGGATCATCAAGAAATCCACAATAAATGCTGAAGCTGTAGAGAGGAATGAACACTCTTACACTATTGTCTAGAATGTAAATTGGTAGAGCCACTACAGAGAACAGTATGGAGGCTTCTTAAAAATCTAAAAATAGAGCTACCATATGACCCTTCAATCCCATTCCTGGGCATAAATCCAGAGAAAAACATGGTCTGAAAGTATACATGTACCTCAGTGTTTTTTGCAGCACTGTTTACAATAGCCAAGACAGGGAAGCAACCTAAATGTCCATCCAACAGAAGAATGGATAAAGAAGATATAGTATATATATATACAATAGGGTATCACTCAGCCATTAAAAAGAATGAAATAAAGTCATTTGTAGCAACATGGATGGGCCTAGAGATTGTCATACTGAGTGAAGTAAGTTGGACAGAGAAGAGAAATACCATATAATATTCCTTTTATGTGGAATCTAAAAAGAAATGATACAAATGAACTTACAAAACAGAAAGAGACTCACATACTTAAAGAAGGAAATTAAGGTTACCTACCAGGGGGACGGATAGGGTGAAGAGATAATTAGGGAGCTTGGGATTGACATGTATGCACTGCTATATTTAAAATAGATAGCCAACAGGGACCTACTGTATAGCACAGGGAAGTCTGCTCCATGTTATGTAACAGTCTGGATGGGAGTGGAGTTTGTGGGAAAAAGGATACATTTATATGTATAGGTGAGTCCCTTTGCTCTTCACCAGGAATTATCACAACATTATTAACTGGCTATACTCCAATAGAAAAGGAAAAGTTCAAAACAAAACAAAGTGTTCAAAGAAATGAAATGGCTTGCTAAAACCACTGTTTGAGAAAATTTTTAGGGCCTGACCTGAGAATTGAGCATGTGAGCATATGAATGACAGTGTACCTACTTTATTGTTAACTTGAATAAAAATGAGATCAAAAGGCAGTCATGAAGTCATTTCAACCCTTTCAAATTTCACCAGCCTCATTCACCATTTCCATCCAATAACAATTGAAATTACACTATCAGATGCTTCAGGACAAGTCCCCTAGTTCCCCTTCTAACGAGACTGCACTCCTAAACTCTCCCTATACAGAACTTTTTGGTCTGCCACTAATTAGTTTCTTAATTGTTATTTGTGGAACTTCATGACAATGAAGGAGTAGAAGAAATAGAGGAAAGGAGAAATGATGGAAAAGGATGGTAGTAAGGATATATTATGAAAAAAATACAAAACTCACAGAATCAAATGTGAGAAAATTCTTAATCTTTTTTTAACTTTTATATTTCATTTTATGACAGAAATTGTTTATCAAACCTGTTTCCTTCTTCTTCTGAGAATACTGCATTTTGCAGCATTACTTGATGTTAGATGTTACCAGTTACCTGATTTATAGACAATTCAATGTTACCAGTAATAATGTGTGCTACTTCCAGCCTTGGCCCAGTAAAACAAATTAAAAAAAAACCTCTTAATCACACTTCATAACCTTTTTTTTTTTTTTAACTTCATTTTATCTACATAACTAAGCGCAGGCGGCTGCAAGCCGGCTCACTAAGCGCAGCCAAGAGGAGCTACCCACGTCCGAGGTCAGGGGCAGTGGCCAAGAGGAGCTACCCCGCATCTGAGGTTAGGGGCAGTGGCCGAGAGGAGCTACCCCGCGTCTGAGGTCAGTGGCAGCAGGGAGGAGACACCATGTGTCTGAGGTCAGGGCGGTGGCCAGGAGGAGCTATCCCGTGTCCGAGGCCAGTGGCGGTCGGGAGGAGACACCCCGCGTCCGAGATCAGGGGTGGCCAGGAGAAGCCACCTTGCGCCCGAGGCTAGGGGCGGTGACCTTGAGGACCCACATGGAGCCCGAGGCGAGGGGCGGCATCTGGGAGGAGCAACCCGAGGAGCGGTGGCTGCACAGGCACAGGAGGGCCTAGAAGAGCTATCCCACGTTGAAGGTCAGGAACGGTGGCAGTAAGGAGATACCCCTCGTCCAAGGTAAGGAACAATGGCTGTGCTTTGCTGGAGCAGTCATGAAGAGATACCCCACACCAAGGCAAGAGAAACCCAAGTAAGATGGTAAGTGTTGCAAGAGGGCATCAGAGGGCAGACACACTGAAACCATACCCACAGAAAACTAGTCAATCTAATCACACTAGGACCACAGCCTTGTCTAACTCAATGAAACCAAGCCATGCTCACTGGGCAACCCAAGACGGGCAGGTCATGGTGGAGAGGCCAGACAGAGTGTGGTCCCCTGGAGAAGGGAATGGCAAACCACTTCAGTATTCTTGCCTTGAGAACCCCATGAACAGTAGGAAAAGGCAAAATGATAGGATACCAAAAGAGGAACTCCTCAGGTCATTAGGTGCCCAATATGCTACTGAAGATGAGTGGAGAAATAACTCCAGAAAGAATGAAGGGATGGAGCCAAAGCAAAAACAATACCGACTTATGGATGTGACTGGTGATAGAAGCAAGATCCAATGCTGTAAAGAGCAATATTGCATAGGAACCTGGAATGTCAAGTCCATGAATCAAGGCAAATTGGAAGTGGTCAAACAAGAGATGGCAAGAGTGAACGTTGACATTCTAGGCATCAGTGAACTAAAATGGACTGGAATGGGTGAATTTAACTCAGATGACCATTATATCTACTACTGCGGGCAGGAATCCCTCAGAAGAAATGGAGTAGCCATCATGGTCAACAAAAGAGTCTGAAATGCAGTACTTGGATGCAATCTCAAAAACGACAGAATGATCTCTGTTCGTCTCCAAGGGAAACCATTCAATATCACAGTTATCCAAGTCTATGCCCCAACCAGTAAGCCTGAAGAAACTGAAGTTGAACGGTTTGATGAAAACCTACAAGATCTTTTAGAACTAACACCCAAAAAAGATGTCCTTTTCATTATAGGGGACTGGAATGCAAAAGTAGGAAGTCAAGAAACACCTGGAGTAACAGGCAAATTTGGCCTTGGAATGCAGAATGAAGCAGGGCAAAGACTAATAGAGTTTTGTCAAGAAAATGCACTGGTCATAGCAAACACCCTCTTCCAACAATACAAGAGAAGACTCTACACGTGGACATCACCAGATGGTCAACACTGAAATCAGACTGATTATATTGTTTGCAGCCAAAGATGGAGAAGCTCTATACAGTCAACAAAAACAAGACCAGGAGCTGACTGTGGCTCAGATCATGAACCAAATTCAGACTTAAATTGAAGAAAGTAGGGAAAACCACTAGACCATTCAGGTATGACCTAATCAAATCCCTGATGATTATACAGTGGAAGTGAGAAATAGATTTAAGCGTCTAGATCTGATAGATAGAGTGCCTGATGAACTATGGAATGAGGTTTCTGACACTGTACAGGAGACAAGGATGAAGACCATCCCCATGGAAAAGAAATGCAAAAAATCAAAATGGCTATCTGGAGAGGGCTTACAAATAGCTGTGACAAGAAGAGAGGCAAAAAGCAAATAAGAAAGGGAAACATAAACATCTGAATGCAGAGTTCCAAAGAATAGCAGGAGATAAGAAAGCCTTCTTCAGCAATCAATGCAAAGAAATAGAGGAAAGCAACAGAATGGGAAAGACTAGAGATCTCTTCAAGAAAATTAGAGATACAAAGGGAACATTTCATGCAAAAATGGGCTCGATAAAGGACAGAAATGGTCTGGACCTAACAGAAGCAGAAGATATTAAGAAGAGGTGGCAAGAATACACAAAAGAACTGTAAAAAGAGATCTTCACGACCCAGATAATCATAATGATGTGATCACTAATCTAGAGCCAGACATCTTGGAATGTGAAGTCAAGTGGGCCTTAGAAACCATCACTACAAACAAAGCTAGTGGAGGTGATGGAATTCCAGTGGAGCTATTTCAAATCCTGAAAGATGATGCTGTGAAAGTGCTGCATTCACTATGCCAACAAGTTTGGAAAACTCAGCAGTGGCCACAGGACTGGAAAATGTCAGTTTTCATTCCAATTCCAAAGAAAGGCAATGCCAAAGAATGGTCAAAATGCTGCACATTTGCACTCATCTCACATGCTAGTAAAGCAATGCTCAAAATTCTCCAAGGCAGGCTTCAGCAATACATGAACTGTGAACTCCCTGATGTTCAAGCTGGTTTTAGAAAAGGCAGAGGAACCAGAGATCAAATTGCCAACATCCGCTGGATCATGGAAAAAGCAAGAGAGTTCCAGAAAAAACATCTATTTCTGCTTTATTGACTATACCAAAGCCTTTGACTGTGTGGATCACAATAAACTGGAAAATTCTGAAAGAGATGGGAATACCAGACCACCTAACCTGCCTCTTGAGGAATCTGTATGCAGGTCAGGAAGCAACAGTTAGAACTGGACATGGAACAACAGACTGGTTCCAAATAGCAAAGGAGTACGTCAAGGCTGTATATTGTCACCCTGCTTATTTAATTTCTCTGCAGAGTACATCATGAGAAATGCTGGACTGGAAGAAACACAAGCTGGAATGAAGATTGCCAGGAGAAATATCAATAACCTCAGATATGCAGATGACACTACCCTTATGACAGAAAGTGAAGAGGAGCTATACAGCCTCTTGATGAAAGTGAAAGAAGAGAGTGAAAAAGTTGGCTTAAAGCTCAACATTCAGAAAATGAAGATCATGGCATCTGGTCCCATCACTTCATGGGAAATAGATGGGGAAACAGTGGAAACAGTGTCAGACTTTATTTTTGTGGGCTCCAAAATCACTGCAGATGGTGACTACAGCCATGAAATTAAAAGACGCTTACTCCTTGGAAGAAAAGTTATGACCAACCTAGATAGCATATTCAAAAGCAGAGACATTACTGTGCCAACTAAGGTCCATCTAGTCAAGGCTATGGTTTTTCCTGTTGTCATTTATGGATGTGAGAGTTGGACTGTGAAGAAGGCTGAGCGCTGAAGAATTGATGCGTTTGTACTGTGATGTTGGAGAAGACTCTTGAGAATCCCTTAGACTGCAAGGAGATCCAACCAGTCCATTCTGAAGGAGATCAACCCTGGAATTTCTTGGAAGGAATGATGCTAAAACTGAAGCTCCAGTACTTTGGACACCTCATGCAAAGAGCTGACTCATTGGAAAAGACTCTGATGATGGGAGAGATTGGGGGCAGGAGGAGAAGGTAACGACCAAGGATGAGATGGCTGGATGGCATCACAGACTTGATGGACGTAAGTCAAGTGAACTCCAGGAGATGGTGATGGACAGGGAGGCCTGGTGTGCTGCGATTCATGGGGTCACAAAGAGTCAGACACGACTGAGCGACTGAATTGTACTGAACTGAACTGAACTCAAATGAACATGATACACATGAAAACTACATGACAAAAGCAATTAAAATCTAATAATGTTTTTGTGTTTATAATTGTCTTTTAACATTCCTAGTCAAATCAAAGTCTCTTTTCTCTAGATTTGTATAAAACTGATTAGGAAACAGCATCTATTAATATATTATGAAGGAGGAATATCTTGCTTTCTCCTGAGATCATAGAAAACAATCTAGAAAACAGAAGAGCTCATTATTCCCTGTTCTTTCTTGCTTTCTTAATAAATGATGAGTCACCAAAATGTTCATTTGAAACTATAGGAATCTACTGAGTTGAAAGAACCTTTCTCTTCGATCTACAATTGGCTATATACTTTTGAAGCTAAAAAGTTAATGCAGTGAGAAACTATATGGTACATTATTTTTATAGTAAGCTGTTATCTTTGCATTATTTGTTTTGTGGGTATAATTTCAGAGCTTCTGTTTTCCTTATGAAGAATTTGTGTCATAGAAGCTGCATATAATGAAAGAAATCTGCAACCCATGTTGGAGTTTATAACTACTTTTATCACCAGAAAAATGTATGAGTTTAGTGAAAACTTTTTGGAATTTATTCATTTATTAATTCATGTAGCAAATACTTCCTGCACACTTTCTATATGGTAGACCCTGTGTGGCGCACTGCAGATAAAGTAGTGAACTAAAAATAGCCAAGAATTCTATTCTCATAGAATTTATATTCAGATTTGAATATGGCCTCTGAAAATGGGCAAGAAGCAAATAACCATGCCTGAAAATGAAAGTATGAGCTTTCAGAACCAAGTTTAGTGAGACCAGCAGGTGGTGGAGATGTCTCTGAGCCCCACCAATTAAGAGCAGTTTCATTAGCCATAAGGATCCCTGATGGCTCAGATTGTAAAGAATCTGCCTGCAGTGAAGGAGACCTGGGTTCATTTCCTGGGTCAGGAAGATCCCTTGAAGAAGGGATGGCTACCCACTTCAGTATTCTTGCCTGGAAATTTCATGGACAGAGGAGCTTGGCAGAGTACAATCCATGGGGTCACAAAGAGTCGGACATGACTGAGCAACTAACACTTTTACTTCACTTTCAAGGATTTTAGAACCTAGAGGAAATGAGTAAAAACAGGGACAGAGGTTCCAGCTAGCCTGCTGAGGCCAATAAGAATACTCAGAGTGTGAGTAACTCATCAGATATTCCCCATATGCCCTATGGCCATTTGAGGGAAAGGGAAAAAAAAAAAAAAAAAAAAGGATGGGTTCTTGAACTATTTCAGACAATGTGGTGTGGGCATGACATTGCTATGCAGAAAATCATTACCCATTTCTGCCCAAATGATCTTTTCACTTTTTCCTCCAAACAGAATTCTAATAGAGGTGGTGCTAGGATGGAAAGACAGACTTTGTATTGAAATGGACTATATTTTACTTAGTCTGAAACTGTATGCATTTATTCCTTCGTGAGTACAGCAGAGACCCTGGGAAAGACAGAAGGTCGCACAGTTGTGTCCAACTCTGCGACCCCATGGACGGCAGTCCTCTAGCTCCTCTGTCAATAGAATTCTCCAGGCAAGAATACTAGAGTGGATTGCTGTTTCCTTACCCAGGGAATCTTCCCGACCAGGCATTGTGTCCAGGTCTCCCACTTTGCAGGCACTTTCTTTACTCTCTGAGAGGCCCTAGTTTATGACAAAAGCTAGACTGGAAGTGATTTGGTTAGTAGAGCAATAATAAGTGAGGATTCTAGAGAGACACTTTCAGTTCCAAGTCTTCAACTTGTTAACAGAGTTAGTATGTTTTCCAGAAGGAATAGTGGGTATGGTGTTTTTAGACAGGTCAATGACATGGAAGTCATGTAAGAAAGCCTGCACTGTATATATCTCTTTCTTAGCCATGGTGAAGACAACATAGAGTACATCAGAAATTATACAGTGCTTGGAATCACAAGCAAGAAGCTGACCCAGAGTACCCAATATGAAAAATCTGTATCATTTTGTGACCTCTCTAGAAGTCATTTTCCAGAATTTAAGTATCATAATATTTTACAATACTTACAGTTTGCCAACAATAATGATGATAGCAAATCACATCAACATCCAGATCTCGTTCCCAATATGCAGCAGTTCAGTGTTGTTGTTAATTACATGAGAATGCTTGGTGACATTTCTTGGGGAAGGGGAAATCTCCCCCTCTATCCATCTAGAGTTCTTATGGTTAGAGTACTAATAATATTGAAGAAGACATATTAACAGGAGAAAAAGAAACAAATTTTAATTCATGCACATGCATGTCTCAAAAGAAATGGGACCTTACATGTGGCCAAGCAGGCAAAAAAACAGTAAATTTGTGAGGAACTGAAAGACAAAAAAAAAAAAAATTAGCCTTTGAGTGCTTCATTAGTGAAGAATCTGGAGAGTAATAAATTAAAGAAGTAAAAAGGTTCATTTATATAGGCTTAGCCAGAATTCCCTTTCTCTAATGATAAGAGAGTCCTTCTAACTCCAGATTCAGGGAGTGTGCCTTTCATGTTAGGGATTTGTTTCCTTCTTTCAGAAACAGAGAAGAGAGGGTCAAAATGGCCCTCTTGAACTGTCCATTTATTAAGTAACTTTAGTTAAAAATGATCAATTTTCCATCTTGGCACATATTGTGGAAACTTACCCTGGGTAATAACAGCTTCTTGACACTACTTTTTTAATAGTTGAACTATCTTAAATAAGTGACTTAATATTGATATTTCTTTAAAAAAATTATTTTATCTACTCAGGCTGTGCTGGGTCTTCGTTTCAGTGTGCAGGTGTCTCTAGTTGCAGTGCGTGGGTTCTCTAGTTGGGCCATGTGTGCTTAGATGTGGCATATAGGATCTAGTTCCCCAACCAGGGAGCAAACCCACAACCTCTGCATTGGGCATATAGAGTCTTAGCCACTGGAGTAAGGGAAGTTCCAGTATTGATATTTCTAAGTGTAATTTTCTTCATCATAAAACAGTGTATAATTCTAGTGTCTTTTTAAAAAGATTTATAAGTATTAAATGAAATAACCAAGGGAACAGCATGTTTCAAGTGGTCAAAATGATACCATTATGATTACTTTTTTGGGTTATGAGTATGAAATTAATTAAAAGGTATAGAAAAGTACATTAAAAACTGCAATTACTTTATAAATGCCATGTATTGTTATATAATTTGGTTACATAAAGCCAAAGCACAGAAGTATTGTCAGATTCGATTCTCTCAGGCACACCTACATTGCTTAAAGTGATTCTAAATTAACAATCCTTATTACCTAGGAATTTTCTTATTCTCTAACTTCTGGGTTCATGATTTTCCCCTGAATGATTGCTTAATTTCAACCTAGAATTTTTTAAGGTATTTATTATTTATCTTTAGATTTGCAGGTAACATTAGAGTAGTTTGCTGATTAGAGAAAGTAATGAGTTTCATTTTGCTGCAAATGAAACTTGAAAGCTTCAGTGATTACAAATGTCTGAACATAATTGCTTTTACTTCAGAAGCTAAGATAAAAGATTACTGAAGATTAAATTTGCTGAAATACTGTAACAACAGTCTAATGATTTACAGTGGGCTGGGGAAGTAAAAATGAAATCCTTGGATACTGTTTAAGTTCAATGTTCTTAGAATTACAGAACTTCAGCTCTAGAAAGGACTTCATGGAGATGTTTAAACACCTTTCTTATAGCTAACTGACCAGAAAGCAGAGACCAAGACAGGGTGTGTGACTTGCTCTGGGCCACAAATTATTATAAATAAAGCCAAGATGAGAAGCAAGAGAAGATGGCTTCACACTGTGTTATACAAATGAAGAGATTAAATCATAGAGTGAGACACAAATTAGGGGCACTGAAACAAACAGAATCCAATTGCAGAAAATAAAGCCTGTGAAAGAAAACAGAGGGGAAAATGTTTGTTTAAACAGAGTACAAATAATAAAAAGTATGGAGTAATTTTTCCTACAGTTAAAATATATTAAATTTTATTGTTTAGTAATTTATGTATATAATTTGTTGTCTTAATAAATGTCCTATAACTCACTATTGAAAATCCATTAGCAAAAAACAAATTAGAAGGGTGTGATATAACAATATTGCCACCATAGTAAAAAAAAAAGAAAAAGAAAAAGAAATGAACAAGTCCATTAAGAATGGTTGAAAATTATAAAATTAATCAGGAGTATAAGAATATCTTTTCCATTAAGTATAACATACAAGCTCATAAAGACAGCTGCATACATACTTATCAAGTCGAGTTTTTGAGAACTCATGAATGAGTGTTGTGTAAGCAGAAGTGATGTGTGTCACTTCATGCTTGAAGTACTCATGTACTTTTCTGCACTCTCACTCTATCATCATCTTCCCTGTGAATTAAAAGCTTCAGAACTTATGTTGTTTTTTTCTCGCTAAGTTGTGTTTAACTCTTCTGCAACCTCATGGACTGTAGTCCACCAGGCTCCTCTGTCCATGGGATTTTCCCAGCAAGAATGCTGGAGTAGATTGTCATTTCCTTCTCTAGGGGATCCTCCTGACCCAGGGATGGAAACTGCATCTCCTGCAATTGCTGGTGGATTCTTAAACACTGACCCACCTGGCAAGCCAATCTGAGAATTTATAGAAGGGCAGAAAACACATGTAAGAGTGTTTGGGTCCCTGCTAATGCTGCTAAGTCACTTCAGTCGTGTCCAATTCTGTGCAACCCCATAGACGGCAGCCCACCAGGCTCCCCCGTCCCTGGGATTCTCCAGGCAAGAACACTGGAGTGGGTTGCCATTTCCTTCTCCAATGCATGAAAGTGAAAAGTGAAAGTGAAGTAACTCAGTCATGTCTGACCCTCAGCGACCCCATGGACTGCAGCCTTCCAGGCTCCTCTGTCCATGGGATTTTCCAGGCAAGAGTACTGGAGTAGGGTGCTATTGCCTTCTCTGAGTGACCAACAAAAGTGAGGAAAACATTTATCCTGTCAATTCACTTAGAGTTGGAGGTTATCCTATTATGATAGTTTTAAATCTAATATCACCTATTTTAATAACAGGTGTTATTTTTACATAATGCCATTCTCCAGTTATCCAGAATATTTTATTAACCATTTGGCAGGTTCCTGCTTATTACCTAGGTCTAGTTCACATTGGTTTTGTTTATAATATTTCTCTATTATATAATGTGCACATTCTTGGCATGCAAGGTGTCTACATATGCAAACAATTCACTGACAACAATATGAAAATAGTTACAAAAACTGTTGATTTACAAAACTTGCTCTTTTGAGCCTTTCATTTTTTAAGCACTTTCATTTGTTACAGCTCATACAAATCTGTTAGCCTATCAGGATGAATGTTTATCTAAGAGTGCCAGTGGAAAGCCTCAGGACCCAGAGATATCAGATTAGGAGATCTTGAGTTCAAAACAAGGAAGTTAAATAGAGTAATATATTGAACAGTGAAACACCCTTCACCAGCTGTTCTGAAATTGTCAATAGCCAATCATGTGTGTCAGTTCAGAAGAACAGAATATGCATATCTGAAGAAAGTGAATAGTGCCAGAGAAAAGATCTCCAGATGATGACATATAGGTGTCTGACAACGAAATATTCATTACTTCCTAATTTACTCTACATATTTAAATCATATAAAATAATTTCAATAAGTATTTTTAGTGCCTAATTCTTAAATGTGATTAAGCTGTGCAATATTCTGTAGGAATTTAGAAGAAACAAAGGTAACAGAGGGAACAAAACATAACTTCAAAGTATATTATTATATTATTTATAACCCTAAGAGATAAAATAAATTGCATCTTTTATGAGAAAATGATGTTATAAAAGGTAAAATTTTTTAAAAATAGAAATTTAAAGCTATACAAGTTAATACTGAAAAAATAATTTTAAAAGTATAGAAATCTTACAAAAGGAAAAAAAAAGAGATAAAAATAAGAGACAAATAAGATTAGGGACATCCAACACTTGATGAATAAGAACTTCCAAATGAGAGAAAAGAAAGTGGAGAGGATAAAATAAAGATAACACAAGAAAATGTCCAAGAAAAAAAGAAAAAAGAATGAATTTGTGAGTCTGATAGAGGATACTCTTTGACTTGCATAATAATTAAGAAAACTACTGAAAGAGCATAAGTGAATGATTCTTACAAAATCAAGAGTATTACATTACAGATTGCTTAGAATGGATATTGTACTTTAAAATGGAGAAACTTTTAAAAAGCCAATAAAATGAAAAGAAAATAAAAAAGGGAAGATAATTGTGTTAGATCTAGAAAAAAGGAAAAAAGAAAAGCAAAGGAGGCAAGAATGTACAATGGAGAAAAGACAGTCTCTTCAGTAAGCAGTGCTGGGCAAACTGGACAGCTGTATGTAAAAGAATGAAATTAGAACACTTCCTAACACCATACACAAAAATAAATTCAAAATGGATTAAAAAGCTAAATATAATGTCAGACACTATTAAACTCAGAGGAAAATATGGGCAGAACACTCTCTAACATAAATTGCAGCAAGATATTTTTTGCTAAACCTCCTAGAGTGATGAAAATAAAAACCAAAATAAACAAATGGGACCTAGTTAAACTTAAAAGCTTTGCACAGCAAAAGAAACCATAAATAAGATGAAAAGACAACTTTTGAGATGGGAGAAAATATTCATAAATGAAAAAACTGACAAAAGGTTAATTTCCAAAATGCACAAACAGCTTATGAAACTCAGTATCCTAAAAACAAACAAACAAAAAAAGGACAAAAAACCTAAACAGACATTTCTCCAAAGAAGACATACAGGATGGCCAACAAACACATGAAAGGATGCTCAGAATCACTCATTATTAGAGAAATGCAAATCAAAACTACAAGGGATCACCTTACACCAGTCAGAATGGCCATCATCAAAAAATCTACAAGCAATAAATGTTGGAGAGGGTGTTGGAGAAAGGGAACATTCTTGTACTCTCTGGTGGGAATGTAAATTGATACAACCACTATGGAAACAGTATGGAGGTTCCTTAAGAAAGTAAGAATAAAACTACCATAAAATATGTTAGCTGCTCAGTCATGTCTGACATTTTGCAACCCCATGGGCTGTAACCTGCCAGATTCCTCTGTCCATGGAATTTTCAAGGCAAAAATACTGTAGTGGGTAGTCATTTCCATCTTTAGGGAATCTTCTCAAACCAGGGATCAAACCTGGGTCTCTCACATTGCAAGCAAATTATTTACCGTCTGAGTCACCAGGGAAGCCAAAACTACCATGACCCAGCAATCCCAGTACTGGTCATATACCCTGAGAAAACTATAACTGGAAAAGACACAAGTACCCCAATGTTTATTGCAGCACTGTTTACAATAGCCAGGACATGGAAGCAACCTAAATGTCCATCAATAGCTGGACAATAGTTAGGGAGGGAGGAAGTTTTATTTGTCCGATTATCTTCTATTCTTTCTAAATGAGCTTCAAAGGCAATAAGGTACTTGAAAAGATTTCTGATATCACATTACTTTAAAATCTCATCCGGTTCTTCAAAAGCCATAAATGAAGTTCCACACAAGAAGATTTTTGTTGTAATGATCATACATTTAAAGTTATATTTGAGTTATATTTGTATTCTCTTTTGATTTAGGAGTAAAAGATATCTAATTGTACATAAGGTGTCAATATTTTTAAAATGAGTCCTCGGAGGGAGACAAAATGGCAGCAGAGGAGGAGCCTGAGCTCACCTTCTATCATAAGCACACCAAAATAACAACTAACTACTGAATAAACATTGGTAAAAAATGACTAGATTTTACCAAAACCTGAAATTCTACGTCATGTCCAATGAGTCAGTGATGCCATCCAGCCGTCTCGTCCTCTGTTGTCCCTTATCCTCCCACCTTCAATCTGTCCTATCTACAGAGCATTAATCAGAATGTACGTTATGTTCTAAAAACAGTATCCTATTATGGCCCCTCTTTAGTTAATTTATTGAGCACTTAATATATGTCTGGTTATCCCTAGACTATAAAGACACACTAAGGCACAAGAGAGACAAGATCAGTGTTTTAGTGATCTTGGTACTATGTTGAGGAAAAACAAGACAATGATAAGTAAATAATGAAAGTAATTTCAGATTAGCTTAAGCATGAAAGAAACTAACTAGGTGAAGTGATAGTGACCTGTAGAAAAATAATTTTAAATACATTAATCCAGTTCCCCCTACTATAGTCTCTGACCATGTACTAATCCCCAAAAGCCCATAAGCAAGACTATAGGTACAGGATGAAAAATGTGGCCTTAGAATAGTTATATAACAATAAAATGGTTAGTTCAGTTATGGAGAAAAGAGTGTGCAGAATTATTTTCCTGACACTCATTATCAGAACATTTGTTTTTAAATTCACCTTTATGAAACTTCTAAATCCTGATTTTTTAAAACTGAAATGCACAGAAGTCATGGTTTGATCTATCACAATCTCTCCATCTTAGTTATTAGAGCAAGGTATTTGAAAGGATGGATTATAAGCTTTTTAAAATCAAGTTTATTTGTTCTCTATGAGAAAAACATGAGACCAAACCCCAAAAGGGGAAAACTTGTAAACTGTGGAAAATTCTGAAAGAGATGGGCATACCAGACCACCTAACCTGCCTCTTGATAAATCTGTATGCCGGTCAGGAAGTAACAGTTAGAACTGCACATGGAACAACAGACTGGCTCCAAATAGGCAAAGGAGTAAGTCAAGGCTGTATATTGTCACCCTGCTTATTTAACTTCTACGCAGAGTACATCATGAGAAACGCTGGACTAGAAGAAACACAAGCTGGAATGAAGATTGCCGGGAGAAATATCAATAACCTCAGATATGCAGATGACACCACCCTTATGGCAGAAAGTGAAGAGGAGCTAAAAAGCCTCTTGATGAAAGTGAAAGAGGAGAGTGAAAAAGTTGGCTTAAAGCTCAACATTCAGAAAACAAAGATCATGGCATCTGGTCCCATCACTTCATGGGAAATAGATGGGGAAACAGTGGAAACAGTGTCAGACTTTATTTTTGTGGGCTCCAAAATCACTGCAGATGGTGAGTGAAGCCATGAAATTAAAAGACTCTTACTCCTTGGAAGAAAAGTTATGACCAAACTAGATAGTATATTCAAAAGCAGAGACATTACTTTGCCGACTAAGGTCCGTCTAGTCAAGGCTACGCTTTTTCCTGTGGTCATGTGTGGATGTGAGAGTTGGACTGTGAAGAAGGTTGAGTGCCGAAGAATTGATGCTTTTGAACTGTGGTGTTGGAGAAGACTCTTGAGATCCAACCAGTCCATTTTGAAGGAGATCAGTCCTGGGATTTCTTTGGAAGGAATGATGCTAAAGCTGAAACTCCAGTACTTTGGCCACCTCATGCGAAGTGTTGACTCATTGGAAAAGACTCTGATGCTGGGAGGGATTGGGGGCAGGAGGAGAAGGGGACGACAGATGGCTGGATGGCATCACTGACTAGATGGACGTGAGTCTGAGTGAACTCTGGCAGTTGGTGATGGACAGGGAGGCCTGGTATGCTGCGATTCATGGGGTCACAAAGAGTTGGACACGACTGAGTGACTGAACTGACTGAACTGAACTGTCTTCCTTTTCTCCCTACTTTCTCTATCAGAATTAATCTCATTCCTTTAAAGGTCCCATTCTTAGAATACGGGAGGGAAAAAGAGGCAAAGTGGGAAGATGACTGGGACTTGAGACGGAGATTGTGTCCTCTACCTGAAAGGTGATGGAAAAACTTCCATCTCATATATTTTTGCTTCATGGTCCACAAGTAATGTTGATGCAGGATACTCATCTCTTCATGCTCTGAAGACAGAATTCTTCAGTTATTTGCAGGGTGAAGACTGAAATCTCTTTGAGTTTGTAGAGGGAAGACATTAGGTGAGGAATGTGGTTTAATCCTTCTGTACCACTTGAAGTTGTGCATGGCCCAGACAAGTTATTTAAATTTCTAAGCCTTAGTTTCATCATCTATAAAATGGAGGAATACTTTGTTTTCTTTGATTTTATATGTCACCTCCTTGACTGAGACAAATAGCTGGTAGAATGTTATTTGTGTGTGTGTCTGAGATATCTCCTGAAGAGACTCAGCATTTGACTCAGTAAACAAAGATATTTCACCAATGGGAGTGGGCATCATTCTATCCACTGAGGGCCTGAACAGGACAAAAAAGAGGGAGGAAGGTTGAATTCATGCTCTCTGTTGGGACTGAGGCATACATCTTTTCCTGCCCAAGGATATCAGTGCTTCTGTTTCAAAGGCTTTCAGATTCAGGCTGGAACTCATACCTATGGCAATCTATTCTCAGGCCTTCAGAACCTACTGAATTACACCTATGACATTCCTGGTTCTCCAATTTGCAGACAACAGATCATGGGACTGTTCCACTGCTGTAATTGTGTGACCCAGATTCTATAATAGAGCTCCTTTTATATGTCTATCTATCTATCCTACCACTAATGCCAAAAAAGATGAAATTGAATGGTTCTATGAACCTACAAGACCTTCTAGAATTAACACTGAAAAAAGGTGTCTTTTACATCATAGGGAATTGTAATGCAAATCTAGAAAGTCAAGAAATACTTGGAGTAACAGGCAAGTTTGGCCTTCGAGTACAAAATGAAGCAGGACAAAAGCTAAGAGTTTTGCCAAAAGAATGCACTGGTCATAGCAAACAACAACACAAGAGATGACTCTACCTATGGAATCACCAAAAGTTCAATACTGAAATCAGACTGATTATAGTCTTTGCAGCCAAAGATGGAGAAGCTCTACACAGTCAGCTAAAACAAGACCTGGACCTGATTGTAGCTTAGATCATCAGCTCCTTGTTATAAAATTCAGGCTTAAATTGAACAAAGTAGGAAAACCACTACACCATTCAGGCAAGACTTAAATCAAATCCCTTGTGATTATACAGTGGAGGTGATGCATAGATTCAAGGGATTAGATCTGATACACAGAGTACCCAAAGAACTATGGGCAAAAGATAGCAATATTTTACAGGAGGTGGAGTCCAAAACCATCTTCAAGAAAAAGATGTGCAAAAAGGCAAGATTGTTGTCCGAGGAGGCCTTAAAAATAGCTGAGAAAAGAAGAGAAATGAAAGGCAAAGAAGAGAGGGAAAGATATATCCAACTGAATGCAGAGTTCCAGAGAACAGCAAGGAGAGATAAGTAAGCCTTTCTAAGTGATCAGTGCAAATAAATAGAGGAAAACAATAGAATGGGAGACTACAGATGTAATCTTCAAGAAAATTAAAGATACCAAGGGAACACTTCATGCCAAGATGCTCACAATAAAGGACAAAAATGGTATGGACCTAACAGAAGCAGAAGAGATTAAGAAGAGGTGACAGGAATATACAGAATAACTGTACAAAAAAAGCTCTCAGTGACTCAGATAACCATGATGGCATGATCACTCACCTAGAGTCAGATATCCTGGAGTGTGATATCAAGTGGGCCTTAGGAAGCATTACTACAAACAAAGCTAGAGGAAGTGATAGAATTCCAGCTGAGCTAATTCAAATCTTAAAAGATAATGTTGTTAAAGTGTTGCACTCAATATACCAGCAAACTTGGAAAACTCAGCAGTGGCCAAAGGATAGGAAAAAGTCAGTTTTCATTCCAATACCAAAGAAAGGCAATGCCAAAGAATGTTCAAATTATCATACAATTGTGCTCATTTCACAGGCTAGTAAGGCAATGCTGAAAACCCTTAAACTCAGGCTTCAACAGTATGTGAACTGAAAATTTCCAGAAACAAGCCGGATTTAGAAAAGGCAGAGGAACCAGAGATCAAATTGCCAACATCTGCTGAATCAACGAAAAAGAAAGGGAATTCCAGAAAAACACCTACGTCTGCTTCATTGACTATACTAAAGCCTTTGACTGTGTGAATCACAACAAACTGTGGGAAATTCTTAAAAAGATGCGAATACCAGACCGTTCTTCCTGAGAAAACTTGTATGCAGGTCAAAAAGGAACAGTTAGAACTGGATATAAAGCAACAGACTTGTTCAAAATTGGGAAAGGAGTATGTCAAGGCTGTATATTATCACTTTACTTATTAAATTAATATGCAGAGTACATCATGGGAAATGCCAGACTGGATGAAGCACAAACTGGAATCAAGATTGCTGGAAGAAATATCAATAATCTCAGATATGCAGATGACACCACTCTTATGGCAGAAAGTGAAGAGGAACTAGACAGTCTCTTGATGAAGGTGAAAGAGGAGAGTGAAAAAGCTGGCTTAAACCTCAACGATCAACAAGCAAAGATCACGGCATCCAGTCCCATCACTTCATGGCAAATAGACAGGGAAACAATGGAAACTGCGAGTTTTTTTCCCCCACCTTGGGTTCCAAAATCACTGTGGATGGTAACTGCAGCCATGAAATTTAAAGATGCTTGCTCCTTAGAAGAAAAGCTATGACAACCCTAGACAGCATATTCAAAAGAAGAAATGTTTTTTTTAGTTGAAGCTATGGCTTTTCTAGTAGTCATATGTGAATCTGATTCATTGGAAAAGACCCTGATGCTGAGAAAGAGTGAAGGCAAGAGGAGAAGTGGATGACAGAGGATAAAATCATTGGATGGCATCACAACTCAATGGACATGAGTTTGAGTAAGCTCCGGGAGTTGGTGATGGACAGGGAAGCCTGGTGTGCTCCATTCCATGGGGGTCACAAAGAGTTGGACATGACTAAGGGACTGACCAAAATGAGATGCATTATAAATGTAATTTTCCACATTTCTTTTGACTAAGAATGATTGTATATTCTTCACTCTCAATTAGGGTGAAAATTATAAATAATCTTTATTCTAAAAGATAACACACACACACATATATATGCATAATATATAAATATGAATGACATCTTTTTAGAATAACAAAATATGTGATCTTGCCATTGCTCTATAATTTTTTTTTCTTGTGTTCTTGTGCTCAGTCATGTCTGACTCTCTGCAACCCCATGACTATAGCCCTCTAGGAACTTCTGTCCATGAAATTTCCCAGGCAAGAATATTGGGGTGGGTTGCCAACTCATTCTCCAGAGGCTCTTCCTGACCCAGGGATAGAACCCACATTTCCTTTGTCTCCTGCATTGGCAGGCAGATTCTTTATCACTGCTCTACCTGAGTAGCCCACCATTGCTCTATAGACTTCACATTAAAATTTTTATATTCTTGGGAGGCATGGTTCAACCAAAGAATGATTTAATCAACATCTGGAAATATTTATTTTGCATATGTGTGAGGGGAAGGAAACACATTAACTAGAAAGGAACAGTTAGTTCCTTGCAAGTTATTGATCTGACCATATGGATGGAACTTCAGTATTATACTTGACTAGCAGGAATCTCTGGTTTGGTCTCCTAGGGTCAAGTTTTCTTCCATTATAATTTTAAACATTTGAAAGTCATATTTGTTCACTAAATTGCAAAATTATTCTTTTTTTGCATCAAAAATTGATTCTTATGAGTCCTTTCCATTTTACCACAAATAGTCTATTGTTAGATGTCTTTATGAGACAGCAGGACATATGCTTACTTCTTCAACATCGTTTTAATAAAAAATGGACTGGAATCTATCAGGAATATTTAGTCACAACAGGGAGGGAAATTTGACTAATATGTTATTTTCTTATGAAAGTGTTGACAAAGAGAATTTTCTAAATAGGTTCTGATCTTTGCTAAATCTTTCTCCCTAGAGAGAATGCCAATGTTTGACTGAAGTGACAAGGAAAGCTTATTCTCTAATTATACTTTCTCTGCATGGGTTGGATAGAAAGGCATACAAAGTAAAGAAGAAACTCACATTCTGTAACTCTAGAAATTCTATTGTGACCAATGCTGTAGTGTCATGTACTGAGGGAGTCTCTACTATATTAATTATTGAAGGAAATTAAATCAACATCCTCATTACTAACAATCTTCCACTCTATGCTTACTATAGGATTCTTTTAAAACAAGGGTTAAATAATTGGGAAATCTGTGATCTCTTTAATCACAAGGCATTTAAAAAATTATTTTTTTAATATGGTCCTTGAAGATTACCTTTTCCTTTCCACCCATCCCGTGGTTTTATAGATGAGGAAACAAGATCTAGGGAGAACATGTCAGTCAATGTTAAGTGAGAGAAACAAAACCGGTAGGGGAAGATAGATAGATTGATGATTTATAGATAAACAGATATAGATAAATGTCTGTCATTTAAGCCAGTGAACTTACAATGACTTGTTATAGCAGCCTTAGAAAATGAAAAAATGTAGGCCATCAGAAAAAACAGTCTTGAACTCTTTGGCATGAACTCAGGATATGGCCTACTGGTTGAATTTCTTCTTTCAGGAAATCTCAATTCTGCCTTCAAGGCCATTTAACTGATTGACCTAGGCCCAGCCAGATTATCTAGGATAAACTCCTTCACTCACAGTCAACTGATTATGAATGTCAATCATATTTACAAAATACCTTCACAGTAACTCCTCGATTAGTATTTTATTAAATTACTGGGAATTATAACCCAGCCAAGTTGACACATAAAGCTGACCATTACAGAAGACAGAGGACTCATTTATGTCACAAAATTAGTAATAGTATTCCAATGTTCAACCCAGCCAAATATTAAAATGAGCCAGCCTTCGTGGACAAAAGATGGATACCAGTTAACATTTCTTTGTATGTTATTTTTGTTGTTCAGTACTAGTATTACTCTAGTACAAATACAAAAATGGAGAAACAAAGCAGGAGGAGATTAAATATCTTACCAAATCTGTCCCTGTTAGCAGCTTACATCTGACCTCCCTTTATCTCTCGTCTATCTGTTATCAGACCCCTTGGTCAATGGCTCCTGGTATTGTTTCCTGAGGTCTCCATTAAAAGCCAGAAGCAGCTTGGCCCATCCTTTCCTTTGTAAAAGACATCACAGCAGAGGTCTCTTTTACATGCTGCAACCACAGGAAATTTTGGGTCACTTCCTGAATAGGCAACACTCAGAATTACCAAATGTGATAGTGTTCCACTTCAATCACCACTGGAAAATGATGTCATTGAGTGATAGAGAAGAAGTAGTTAAAATGAAAACCTCTTGCTCAAAGCATTAAGCATCTTTTTAAACAACATCAACCTCTATTTGCAGACAATAACCTGTGTATCCACCAGGCCTCAAGACTTACTCCCTCTATTCCAGCCCCTGAAATAATTTCAGAGAAGCAAATAAAGAAAATATGATACTATCAGAGAACGCTGTGTCTTTTTGTTGCCCTGGGATCTTTGAGCTGTCAGTTCATTTCAGTCACTCAGTCATGTCCGACTCTTTGGGACCTCATGGCCTGCAGCATGCAAGACTTCCCTGTCCATCTCAACTCCCAGAGCTTGCTCAAACTCATGTCCATTGAATCTTTAATGCCATCCAGCCATCTCATCCTCTGTCACTCTCTTCTCCTCCTGCCCTCAATCTTTCCCAGCATCAGGGTCTTTTCCAATGAGTCAGTACTTCACATCAGGTGGTCAAAGTATTGGAGTTTCAACTTCAGCATCAGTCCTTCCAATGAATATTCAGGACTGATTTTTTTAGGATTGACTGGTTTGATCTCCTAGCTGTCCAAAGGACACTCATGAGTCTTCTCCAACACCACAGTTTGGTCTATGGATTATCACCATTGATGCAACAGTGATATAGTTGTTATCTCAGTTGAAATTCATGGGAGACTTTCTTCGGAAAAGACAGGAAATTGAGAGTCCTGGATAATATGTGCCAGAAGGCTTCCTAAGACCTTTTGTTGTTGTTGTTTAGTCACTCAGTCTTATCTGACTATCTGAGGCCCCACGGAAAGTAGCCTGCCAGGCTCCTCTGTCCATAGAACTTTCCAGGCAAGAATGCTGGAGTGAGTTGCCATCTCCTATTCCAGGGATCAAGCCTGAGCCTCCTGTGTCTCCTGCACTGGCAGGCAGATTGTTTACCACTAGTATCACCTGGATAACATAAAATCAGGGCGCTCTCATGAGGGCCATTCTCAAAAGAAACCTGAATTTGTTACTTTCTGGGGTCACACATAAGAATGTTCCATAGGCAATGAATTGATAACTAAAGAAGCAAGACTTTGAAAGAATGAATTCTTACCCCCTGAGGGACAGGGAAGCCTGGTGTGCTATAGTCCATGGGGTCACAAAGAATCAGACGTGACTTGGTGACAGAACAACAAAATATTCAAATAGAGGAGACAACTCAGAAAGCTACATACTTACTGAGAAAAGTCAAATTATGTATTTGCTAATGACCCTCACCCACTATCTTGTCTAGTGATGAGCAAGCTCAGTAGAATGGAACTGGGTGAGATGACCAGCTGTAAGGTCAGTAGTTCATACGGGTACTAGTATAAAACCTCCATAAGTTATTGACATGTGGACTTTGAAGACTTTATTTTCCCCCAAAGGCTATTTCTTATAAGCAGAAAGCTACTATTATTACAAAAATAGCTAGATTTTTCTTTTCTCTTTCTTTGGCACTGTCAATAAATATATTGAGTACACCAAAGTGAGATACCTATTTGGAGGAGCTTTACTATCTATATTCAGCTATGTCTAAGCATTTTCTTTTTTTTCAACTGGACAGTAAGACCTATAGAAGTACTGTGTATCTAAGGATAGAAATGATACTTTTTTTTTTAATTGGAAATGTGTGTGTGTGTATGTATAGCAGTGAGTTTAGGGGTGGGTTGGATGATGGGATGCATTCTGCTGATTTTTGTTTGGAAGTTTTCTCTGATAAACTTTGATTTTGCTCAACTATTTGACTTGACCATTATCTGGCATGGCTTACTGACTGTGTAAACTCAGGCAATTTATTAATTTCTCAGACATAAATTTGAATAATAGTGTCTTTCATGTATATTCATATAAAGATTAAATAAGTAAATTCATGTAAAATACCTAGTGCCATTACTTTGAGGCTAAAGTATATACTCAACTAATATTAGTGATTATACATGTAATGTTTGGCAAAAGACCTAGTGCATAATGCTAAGCTAAGTGGCTTCAGTCGTGTCCGACTCTGTGCGACTCCATAGATGGCAGCCCACCAGGCTCCTCTGTCCCTGGGATTCTCCAGGCAAGAACACTGGAGTGGGTTGCCATTTCCTTCTCCAATGCAGGAAAGTGAAAAGTGGAAGTGAAGTCACTCAGTCATGTCCGACCTTCAGCGACCCCATGGACTGCAGCCCACCAGGCTCCTCCATCCATGGGATTTTCCAGGCAAGAGTACTGGAGTGGGGTGCCATTGCCTTCTCTGCAGTGCATAATAGGCACTTTAAATAAGCTATTGTCTCTCACTTCCACAACTACTACCCATAACTTTTAGCCTTTTTTCATTAATTAGCAGACCTTACTCCAACTGGCTATTTGGCTATTTGTAGATATCCTGTCATGTTTCATGGAATAAAATTTATCAGTTAAACATATATAATAGGGAGAATGGCATTGAAACATGTACTATCATGTAAGAAATGAATCGCCAGTCTATGTTTGACACAGGATACGGGGTGTTTGGGACTGGTGCAGAGGGATGATCCAGAGAGATGATATGGGGTGGGAGGTGGGAGGGGGGTTCAGGATTGGGAACTCATGTACACCCGTAGTGGATTCATGTCAATGTATGGCAAAACCAATACAGTATTGTAAAGTAAAATATAATAAAAATAAAAATTTAAAAAATTAAATTAAATTAAATTAAATTAAAAAATACATATAATAGCACTGATTCTGAAGGGAATTTCAAACCAGCAGCTCTCAAAGTGTACCGAGTAATAAAATGATCATTTACTGAAAGATTTAAAGACAATAGGCCTTTTCTTATATGAGTTTTTGCTTGTTTGAATTAAATTACTGAGATGTCAGATAATAATCAATCATGTATGGTATTTTACCTCAGTTAAATTCCATGAACTTTTGTTAAGCAACTGGTCTGATCAGAATACAGTGTTATACTCTCTAGAGAGTACAAAACTTGATAAGACTGATCCATGCACTCATAAATTCAGAGTTATTATGAAAGTTAAAATTCAAAATACTAGTTACAGATTTTGTGAATCTTTAAGTAAACAGGAAAAGTATTACTTGGAAAATTTTCAGTTGCAAACGACAGACCCAATAGCTTAAACATGAGAGAGAAGCTAGAATAAGAAAACACTGCTTCAAGGAATTGAAATCAAGGAATACTTAGTTTCTAGCCTGGTTAAATCCAGACCCAGATGTTGAAGTGCTAGAATAATTTATTTCTCTATTTGTTGTTGTTCAGTGGCTCAGTCATGTCTGACTCTGCAACACCATGGACTGCAGTATGTCAGGCTTCCCTGTCCTTCACTACTTCCTGGACTTTGCTGAAACTCATGTCCATTGAGCCAATGATGCCATCCATCCATCACATCCTCTGTTACCCTCTTCTCCTCCTGCCCTCAATCTTTCCCAGCATCATGGTATTTTCCAATGAGTTGGCTCTTTGCATCAGGTGGCCAAATTATTGGAATTTCAGCTTCAGTATCAGTCCTTCCACTAAATATTGAGGGTTGATTTCCTTTAGAATTGACTGGTTTCATCTCTTTGCTGTACAAGGCACTCTCAAGAGTCTTCTCCAAAACCATAGTTCAAAAGCATCCATTCTTCAGTGCTCAGGTTTCTCTATGGTCCAATGCAAATCCATACATAGCTACAGGAAAAATCATAACTTTGACCAGATGGATTTTTTTTGGCAAAGTGATGTCTCTGCTTTATAAAATGCTGTCTAGGTTTGTCATAGATTTTCTTCCAAGGAGAAAGTGTCGTTTAATTTCATGTCTGCAGTCACTGTCCACAGTGATTTTGAAACCCAAGAAAATAAAATCTGACACTATTCCATTGTTTCGCCATGTATTTGCCATGAAGTGATGGGACGTGATGCCATGATCTTAGTTTTTTGAATATTGAGCTTTAAGCCATCTTTCTCACTCTCCTCTTTCACCTTCATCAAGAAGCTCTTTAGTTCACTTTCTGCCATTAAGATGGTGTCATCTGTATATCTGAAGTTATTAATATTTCTCTTAACCATCTTGATTCCAGTTTATACTTCAGCCAGCCCAGCATTCCACGTGATGTACACTGCATATAAATTAAATAAACAGGGTGATATGTACAGCATTGACCTACTCTTTCTGCATTTTTTTTTAAATTTAAATTTATTTATTTTACTTGGAGGTTAATTACTTTACAATATTATATTGGTTTTGCCATACATCAACATGAATCCACCACAGGTGTACACGTGTTCCCCATCCTGAACCCCCCTCCCACTTCCCTCCCCGTACCATCCCTCTGGGTCATCCCAGTACACCAGCCCCAAGCATCCTGTATCCTGCATGAAACCTGGACTGGCGATTAGTTTCTTATATGATATTATACATGTTTCAATGCCATTCTTCCAAATCATCCCACCCTCTCCCTCTCCCAGAGTCCATATGACTGTTCTATACATCTGTGTCTCATTTGCTGTCTCGCATACAGGATTATTGTTACCATCTTTCTAAATTCCATTTATATGCATTAGTATACTGTATTGGTTTATTTCTTTCTGGGTTACTTCACTCTGTATAATAGGCTCCAGTTTCATCCACCTCATTAGCATTGATTCAAATGTATTATTTTTAATGGCTGAGTAATAGTCCATTGTGTATATGTACCACAGCTTTCTTATCCATTCATCTGCTGATGGACATCTAGGTTGCTTCCATGTCCTGGCTATGATAAACAGTGCTGCAATGAACATTGGGGTACACGTGTCTCTTTCAATTCTGGTTTCCTTAGTGTGTATGCCCAAGAGTGGGATTGCTGGGTCATAAGGCACTTCTATTTCCAGCTTTTTTTTTTTTTTTTTAAGGAATCTCCACACTGTTCTCCATAGTGGCTGTACTAGTTTGCATTCCCACCAACAGTGTAAGAGGGTTCCCTTTTCTGTACACCCTCTCCAGCATTTATTGCTTGTAGACTTTTGGATCGCAGCCATTCTGACTGGTGTGAAATGGTATCTCATTTTGATTTTGATTTGCATTTCTCTGATAATGAGTGATGTTGAGCATCTTTTCACATGTTTGTTAGCCATCTGTATGTCTTCTTTGGAGAAATGTCTATTTAGTTCTTTGGCCCATTTTTTTCTGGAATTGAGCTGCAGGAATTGCTTGTATATTTTTGAGATTAGTTGTTTGTCAGTTGCTTCATTTGCTATTATTTTCTCCCATTCCTTGAACCAGTACATTGTTCCATATCCAGTTCTCTCTATATACTCTCTCTGTTTTAGCTGGGTTTCCTGTGTTGACTTCATTATCACCGTGATTCCCGTATACTGTGTGATTAGGTGTTAGCTAGGTCCAGATTCACATTCTCATTGTTGGGCAATTATGAAGGAAAGTGAGTGTGGCTTTCTCAAAGGATTTTGCAAAAGATAATTTCATTTATTTCCATCATAGAATCTCAGAGCCTAGCCAAATTAGCCCACTATGCTTAAAATTGACACCAAAATTAAACCAATACTTTACCAATACTTTGGTCTTCAAAACAAATGTAAATACATCTTAATTCCAAGAACATCATCAAATTTGTAAAATGTATTTGTAATTGTTACTGCTATGGTTAGAATGAAAGCAATATATAATCTAAATGTATGTCTGTATATATAGTGAAAATGAAAAATATAATGATACATAATCACTTTATGTATATACATATATATGTATTACATATATGAAACCTCAGTTGTCTTTTTTTATAGTAATAAAAATATGTGATTATTTAACTTTACTTACATTAAGTAAAATAGTGTTCACAATATTTCTTTCATGCTATGCCCTGTGCCAAAGTACTTACTTGCAAATTTGGTTTAGTGTTTTAAATATTTTCAATGTTTAATGTCTAGTTCTTAAAATAAAAAATAATTTAGAAACTCACAGAATACTCCAGAACCCAATATTTTCAGCTAAATAAGATATCAAAGAACCAATAGAAATGACATAAAATTAAATTATAATAGATTTCATTGACATTTATGATATGAAATTTTTTGAATAACAATAAATTAGGTTAAGTTGAAACATGCTTTAAAGTCTGTATAAATATTAAACACCATAAAGATACAATGTTTAGGGTAATATTAAAAAATTTCCATACTCTTCCTTATTGTTTATTCAGATTTTGAAAACTATTTTTAGCAACACATTTCTATAATATGGATAACAAATGAAAATACATAAAGAATGAAATGAAAACATTTTAAATGTATATATTAAAAGACATATAATGTATATATTAATTGAGATTTAAGAAAAAAATTTCAGTGCTCCATGTTTAGAAACTGAATTTATAAAAATATGAACTGTAGTCTTCACCAGCTTTTCAAAGCAGTAAAATTATATATATATACATGAAAATTTCAGCTTAAAACTCAACATTCAGAAAACTAAAATCATGGCATCTGGTCCCATCACTTCACGGCAAGTAGATGGGAAAACAATGGAAACAGTGGGAGACTGTTTTCTTGGGTTCCAAAATCACTGTAGATGGTGACTGCAGCCATGAAATTAAAAGACGCTTGTTCCTTGGAAGAAAAACTATGAGCAACCTAGACAGCATATTAAAAAGCAGAGACATTACTTTGCCAAAGAAAGGTGCGTCTAGTCAAAGCTATGGTTCTTCCAGTAGTCATGTATGGATGTGAGAGTTGGACTATAAAGAAAGCTGAACACCAAAGAATTGATGCTTTTGAACTGGTTTTGGAGGACTTTTGACAGTCCCTTGGACTGTAGGGAGATCCAACCAGTCCATCTTAAAGGCAATCAGTCCTGAATATTCATTGGAAAGACTGATATTGAAGGTGAAACTCCAACACTTCGGCCACCTTATGCAAAGAAAGCTGACTCATTTGAAAAGACCCTGATGTTGGGAAAGATTGAAGGCAGGAGAAGGGGATGACACAGGATGAGATGGTTGGATGCCATCACCAACTAAATGGACATGAGTATGAGCAAGCTCCAGGAGTTGGTAATGGACAGGGAAGTCTGGCATGCTACAGTCCATGGGGTAACAAAGAGTCAGACATGACTGAGTGACTGAACTGAATTGAACATACATATATAAGAAATAAAATATTTTCAAAATTTCTTTGAAATTATTTTTCAAATATATTATCCTAATATCAATAACCTCAGATATGAAGATGACACCACCCTTATGGCAGAAAGTGAAGAGGAACTAAAAAGCCTCTTGATGAAAGTGAAAGTGGAGAGTGAAAAAGTTGGCTTAAAGCTCAACATTCAGAAAACGAAGATCATGGCATCTGGTCCCATCACTTCATGGGAAATAGATGGGGAAACAGTGGAAACAGTGTCAACCTTTATTTTTGGGGGCTCCAAAATCACTGCAGATGGTGACTGCAGCCATGAAATTAAAAGACACTTACTCCTTGGAAGAAAAGTTGTGACCAACCTAGATAGCATA
Source organism: Oryx dammah (assembly GCF_014754425.2). NCBI lineage: Eukaryota > Metazoa > Chordata > Mammalia > Artiodactyla > Bovidae > Oryx > Oryx dammah. The sequence continues at coordinate 1,586,288 of NW_024070198.1, forward strand.
TTCAAAAGCAGAGACATTACTTTGCCTACTAAGGTCCGTCTAGTCAAGGCTATGGTTTTTCCTCTGGTCATGTATGGATGTGAGAGTTGCACTGTGAAGAAGGCTGAGCACTGAAGAATTGGTGCTTTTGAATTGTGGTGTTGGAGAAGACTCTTGAGTGTCCCTTGCACTGCAAGGAGATCCAAGCAGTCCGTTCTGAAGGAAATCTGCCCTGGAATTTCTTTGGAAGGAATGATGCTAAACTGAAACTCCAGTACTTTGGCCACCTGATGCGAAGAGTTGACTCATTGGAAAAGACTCTGATGCTGGGAGGGATTGGGGGCAGGAGGAGAAGGGGACGACAGAGGATGAGATGGCTGGATGGCATCACTGACTCGATGGATGTGAGTGTGAGTGAACTCTGGGAGTCGGTGATGGACAGGGAGGCCTGGCGTGCTGCAATTCATGGCGTCTCAAAGAGTCAGACACTACTGTGTGACTGAACTGAACTGAACAGTCATAATTGTCCTAATTTCAGAATTTTTTAATATTATTATCATCACTCTTCTTCTCCCTTCCTTTCCCCCCTTTTCTCCCCCCATCTCTTTTCCATCTCCTCTCTTTTCCTCTTCTTCCTTCTCTCCTCTCTCTTTCCCTTCTCAGACCCTTCTTCTTTCCTTCCTCTCCTCTACCATCAACCATCAAAGCCTTTTTATCCTCCTCCTGCTTCTCATTTCTTCTTCAATATACATATGTATGTACTTATAGTTCTGAAAATAAAAAAAATAAATTTTGCATTTGAATGCAATGACTCTAAATAATTTCATCAACTAATAATTCTGATATTCTTCTCTCAACTTTATACTATGCCCCAAAACTCAACATACTTTCTTTTTTATATGATGTTGCTTGTATGTGGAATCTAAAAGATGATAAAAATGAATTTATTTATAAATCACGGACTTATAAAATAGAGTCATAGCCATAGAAAGCAAATGTGTTTACCAAAGGGAAAGGGAGTGGTAGATAAAGTAGGAGTTTGTGATTAACAGATACACACTGCTGCTGCTGCTAAGTCACTTCAGTCATGTTTGACTTTACAACCCCATAGATGGAAGCCCACCAGGCTCTTCCTTCCCTGGGATTCTCCATGCAAGATTATTGGAGTAGGTTGCCATTTCCTTCTCTATGATACACACTACTATATATAAAATAGAAGAACAAGGACTTGCTCTATAACTCAGAGAATTATATAATCAATATCTTCTAATAACATTCAGTGGAAATAATCTGAAAAAGACTATGTATAACTGAATCACCTTGCTGTATATCTGAAACTAATATAACATTTTAAATCAACTCTGTGTATGTGTGTATGTGTTAATTACTCAGTCTTGTCTGAGTAACGACCCCAAGGACTGTAGCCTTCCAGGCTCCTCTGTCCACGGGATTTCCCAGGCAAGAATATGGAAGTGGGTTGCTATTCCCCTCTCCAGGGGATCTGCTTGTCCCAGGGATCAAACCCAGGTCTCCTGCATTGCAGGCAGATTCTTTTTTAGAATTTATTTATTTTTAATTTAAGAGTAATTGCTTTCGAGTATTGTATTGGTTTCTACCAAACATCAACATTAATCAGCCATAGGTTTACCCATGCCTCCTCTCACTTGAACATTCCTCCCATCTTCCTCCCCATAGTTGTTCCCAAGCTGCGCTTTGAGTTCCCCGAGTCATACAGCAAATTCGCATTGGTTATCTATTCAACACATGGTAATGCATCAACACACTTTATTTCGTTAAAACATATTTTTTTTAAAGCTCCGTAATAGTTTCAAAGCGTGGGCTGCTGCGATCGGGTGCACTAAGCGTGGCCGAGAGGTGTTACCCCACGTCTGAGGTCAGGGGCAGCAGCCGAGAGTGCCAGGCTGTGACGGCCCAGGAACGGCCGAGAGGAGCTACCCAAGTCCGAGGTCAGGGGTGGCCGGGAGGAGACACCCCGCATCTCAGGTCAGGGGCGGCATCGGAGAGAAGCTGTGTCTGAGGCCAGGGGCAGCGGCCGAGAAGAGCTACCCTGTGTCTGAGGTCAGGGGAGGCGGCCGAGAGGAGCTACCCCATGTCCGAGGTCAGTGGCAGCTGGGAGGAGACACCCCGCGTCGGAGGTCAGGGGCAGCGGCCAAGAGAAGACACCCTGCGTTTGAGGTTAGGGGTGGTGACCCTGAGGAGCCACACCACACCCAAGGCCAGGGGTGGCGGCCAGGAGGAGCAACCCGAGGAGTTGTGGCTGCATGGGCTTAGGAGGGCCTAGAGGAGCTATTCCATGTTGAAGGTCAGGAAGTGCGGCGGTAAGGAGATACCCCTCATCCAATGTAAGGAGCAACAGCTGCCCTTTGCTGGAGCAGCCGTGAAGAGATACCCCACGGCCAAGGTAAGAGAAATCCAAGTAAGATGGTAGGTGTTGCAAGAGGGCATCAGAGGGCAGACACACCAAAATCATACTCACAGAAAACTAGTCAATCTAAACAAACTAGGACGACAGACTTGTCTAACTCAATGAAACCAAGCCATGCTTGCTGGGCAACCCAAGACAGGCAGGTCATGGTGGAGAGATCTGACAGAATGTGGTCCACCGGAGAAGAGAATGGCATACCACTTCAGTATTCTTGCCTTGAGAACCCCATGAACAGTAGGAAAAGGCAAAATGATAGGATACTGAAAGAGGAACTCCCCAGGTCATTACATGCCCAATATGCTACTGAAGATCAGTGGAGAAATAACTCTAGAAAGAATGAAGAGATGAAGTCAAAGCAAAAACAATACCCAGCTGTGAATGTGACTGGTGATAGAAGCAAGGTCCACTGCTGTAAAGAGCAATATTGCATAGGAACCTGGAATGTCAGGTCCATGAATCAAGGAAAATTGGATGTGGTCAAACAAGAGATGGCAAGAGTGAATCTCGACATAGGAATCAGCGAACTAAAATGGACTGGAATGGGTGAATTTAACTCAGATGACCATTATATCTACTATTGCGGGCAGGAATCCCTCAGAAGAAATGGAGTAGCCATCGTGGTCAACAAAAGAGTCTGAAATGCAGTACTTGGATGCAGTCTCAAAAACGACAGAATGATCTCTGTTCGTATCAAAGGCAAACCATTTAATATCACAGTAATCCAAGTCTATGCCCCAACCAGCAACGCTGAAGAAACTGAAGTTGAACGGTTTGAAAACCTACAAGACCTTTTAGAACTAACACCCAAAAAAGATCTCCTTTTAATTACAGGGGAGTGGAATGCAAAAGTAGGAAGGCAAGAAACACCTGGAGTAATAGGCAAATTTGGCCTTGGAATGCGGAATGAAGCAGGGCAAAGACTACTGGATTTTTGCCAAGAAAATGCACTGGTCATAGCAAACACCCTCTTCCAACAATACAAGAGAGGACTCTACACATGGACATCACCAGATGGTCAACACCGAAATCAGATTGATTATATTCTCTGCAGCCAAAGATGGAGAAGCTCTATACAGGCAAACAAACAAACAAACAAACAAACAAAACAAGACCAGAAGCTGACTGTGGCTCAGATCATGAACCTGTTATTATCAAATTCAGACTCAAATTGAAAAAAGTAGGGAAAACCACTAGACCATTCAGGTATGACCTAAATCAAATCCCTTATGATTATACAGTGGAAGTGAGAAATAGATTTAAGGGTTTAGATCTGATAGATAGAGTGCCTGATGAACTATGGAATGAGGTTTCTGACATTGTACAGGAGACAGGAACCAAGACCATCCCCATGGAAAAGAAATACAGAAAAGCAAAATGGCTCTTTGGGGAGGCCTTATAAATAACTGTGAAAAGAAGAGAGGTAAAAAGCAAAGGAGAAAAGGAAAGATATAAGCATCTGAATGCAGAGTTCCAAAGAATAGCAAGAAGAGATAAGAAAGCCTTCTTCAGTAATCAATGCAAAGAAATAGAGGAAAACAATAGAACTGGAAAGACTAGAGATCTCTTCAAGAAAATTAGAGATACCAAGGGAACATTTCTTCCAAAGATGGGCTCGATAAAGGACAGAAATGGTATGGACCTAACAGAAGCAGAAGATATTAAGAAGAGGTGGCAAGAATACACAGAAGAACTGTACAAAAAAGATCTTCATGACCCAGATAATCATGATGGTGTGATAACTAATCTAGAGCCAGACATCCTAAATGTAAAGTCAAGTGGGCCTTGCAAAGCATCGCTATGAACAAAGCTAGTGGAGGTGATGGAATTCCAGTTGAGCTGTTTCAAATCTTGAAAGACGATGCTGTGAAAGTGCTGCACTCAATATGCCAAATTGGAAATTTGGAAAACTCAAATTTGGAAAACTCAGCAGTGGTCACAGGACTGGAAAAGGTCAGTTTTCATTCCAATCCCAAAGAAAGGCAATGCCACAGAGTGATCAGACTACCGCACAATTGCACTCATCTCACATGCTAGTAAAGTAATGCTCAAAATTCTCCAAGCCAGGCTTCAGCAATACATAAACCGTGAACTTCCATATGTTTAAGCTGGTTTTAAAAAAGGCAGAGGAACCAGAGATCAAATTGCCAACATCTGCTGGATCATGGAAAAAGCAAGAGAGTTCCAGAAAAACATCTATTTCTGCTTTATTGACTATGCCAAACCTTTGACTGTGTGGATCACAATAAACTGTAGAAAATTCTGAAAGATATGGGAATACCAGACCACCTAACCTGCCTCTTGAGAAATCTGTATGCAGGTCAGAAAGCAGCAGTTAGAACTGGATATGGAACAACAGATTGGTTCCAAACAGGAAAAGTAAGTCAAGGCTGTATATTGTCACCCTGCTTATTTAACTTATATGCAGAGTACATCATAAGAAACGCTGGACTGGAAGAAACACAAGCTGGAATCAAGATTGCTGGGAGAAATATCAATAACCTCAGATATGCAGATGACACCACCCTTATGGCAGAAAGTGAAGAGGAACTAAAAGCCTCTTGATGAAAGTGAAAGAGGAGAGTGAAAAAGTTGGCTTAAAGCTCAACATTCAGAAAACGAAGATCATGGCATCTGGTCCCATCACTTCATGGCAAACAGATGGGGAAACAGTGGAAACAGTGTCAGCCTTTATTTTTTGGGGCTCCAAAATCACTGCAGATGGTGATTGTTACCATGAAATTAAAAGACGCTTACTCCTTGGAAGAAAAGTTATGACCAACCTAGATAGCATATTTAAAAGCAGATACATTACTTTGCCTACTAAGGTCCATCTAGTCAAGGCTATGGTTTTTCCTGTGGTCATGTATGGATGTGAGAGTTGGACTGTAAAGAAGGCTGAGCTCCGAAGAATTGATGCTTTTGAACTGTGGTGTTGGAGAAGACTCTTGCGAGTCCCTTGGACTGCAAGGAGATCCAAGCAGTCCGTTCTGAAGGAGATCAGCCCTGGGATTTCTTTGGAAGGAATGATGCTAAAGCTGAAACTCCAGTACTTTGGCCACCTCATGTGAAGAGTTGACTCATTGAAAAAGACTCTGATGCTGGGAGGGATTGTGGGCAGGAGGAGAAGGGGACGACAGAGGATGAGATGACTGGATGGCATCTCTGACTCGATAGACATTGAGTCTGAGTGAACTCCAGGAGTTGGTGATGGACAGGGATACCTGGCGTGGTGTGATTCATGGGGTCGCAAAGAGTCGGACACGACTGAGCGAGTGAATTGACCTGAACTGAATAGTTTCAAAGGCAATATTTAAAACATCAATTTATGATTTAAGAATATTAATAACTAATTGTTTAACCATGCCTCATGTCCTAGAGATTAGTTGATAAATTAGCAGAAAAAACTCAATTGACCTTTTAGTACTGAATAATGGCTTATTTTGCCTAGGCTAAATAGGTGGTTAATCCACCTGTTCTTCAGCCTATAGAGTTTATTAATAAACTTACTAAGATTATAAAAGGCCAAACTTTTATTAAAAGTATTAAGATAGTAGAATACAGAATCAAAATACAAATAATATAGCATTTTAAGTGTAGATGTATTTTTGATGGTTCTTTAATATTATTAATGCCATCGTTAAAAATGAAAGCAATTTAATATTCTAAAAAAACTCCCATTATAACAAATAACTGTTTCATGCCATCAACATATTCCTCATCTGTCTATTATGAGTACAAGCTATAATTTGCATATTTCTGTACTCTTTTTTTTTTTACCCAGTGAGAAGGTGCTAAAAATGTTTTCCATTTGTGAAAGGGCATTTCCATTTAAGTTTTCTTATGCATGTTTTTCCACACAATGTCTTGCTCCATAAAATCAACCTTCAATGAAATCTAAGTATGATGCTTTTTTAAAATACCCTTTTCTGTGCTAGGGAGAAGGAAATGGCAATCCATTCCAGTGTTCTTGCCTGGAGAATCCCATGTACAGAGGAGCCTGGTGGACTTCAGTTCATGGTGTCACAAAGACTAGGATGTGACTGTGTGACTACCACTACTTCCTATGCTAAGCATATAATGTTCACAAGTTTTGTCTAGCAGATCCTTTACCTATCTATTCTCTGTGGAACTTAAGATGTCAGAGTTATTATTGTACTCATAATTCTGTGCCTTACAGTTGTTCTATAGAAAGAATTGTGTCAAAATTCTGTCATTCAGTCTCCTAGTGGTTGCCTAAGGTGAATCTTCACATACAGTACACAACTTGCATAAAAAGTTAAGCTGCTCCCAGCTTTAAAACTTCTGCAAAATTATTTTCTGTCCTTGAAATACTGGTAGCAATATTGACTTTTCTTAAGATCCTGTTATTAAAAGACAGTGAATACATATCTATTCAGTTCAGTTCAGTTCAGTCACTCAGTCGTGTCTGACTCTTTGCGAACCCATGACTCGCACCACGCCAGGCCTCCCTGTCTATCACCAACTCCTGCAGTTCACTCAGACTCACGTCCATCAAGTCAGAGATGCCATCCAGCCATCTCATCCTCTGTCGTCCCCTTCTCCTCCTGCCCGCAATCCCTCCCAGCATCAAAGTCTTTTCCAAAGAGTCAACTCTTTGCGTGAGGTGGCCAAAGTACTGGAGTTTCAGCTTTAGCATCATTCCTTCCAAAGAAATCCCAGGGTTGATCTCCTTCAGAATGGACTGGTTGGATCTCCTTGCAGTCCAAGGGACTCTAAAGAGTCTTCTCCAACAGCACAGTTCAAAAGCATCAATTCTTCAGTGCTCAGCTTTCTTCACAGTCCAACTCTCACATCCATACATGACTACTGGAAAAACCATAGCCTTGACTAGACGGACCTTAGTAGGCAAAGTAATGTCTCTGCTTTTGAATATGCTATCTAGGCTGCTCATAACTTTTCTTCCAAGGAGTAAGCATCTTTTAATTTCATGGCTGCTGTCATCATCTGCAGTGATTTTGGAGCCCCCCCCAAAAATAAAGGCTGACACTGTTTCCACTGTTTCCCCATCTATTTCCCATGAAGTGATGAGACCAGATGCCATGATCTTCGTTTTCTGAATGTTTGAGCTTCAAGCCAACTTTTTCACTCTCCTCTTTTACTTTCATCAAGAGGCTTTTTAGTTCCTCTTCACTTTCTGCCATAAAGGTGGTGTCATCTGCATATCTGAGGTTATGGACTAAATCTGGAACACTTACAACAGCAATTACTGGCAAGGATGTGAAGCAACAGGAACTCTCATTCACTGCTAGTGAGAATGAAAAACAATGCAATGGTTTTGGAAGAGAGAATGAGGTTTATTAAAAAACTAAACATACTCTTACCATTGGATCCATCCGTCACACTCCTTGGCATTTGAGCAAAGAAGTTAAAGATTTACATTTGCACAAATCTGCACGTGAATATTTATAGAAGTTTTATTCATAATTGCCAAAACTTGAAAACAACCAAGATATCCTTGATTAAGTGAGTGAATGAATAAAATGTGATTCCTCCAGACAAAAGGGAATGAGCTATCAAGACATGAGAAACTTAAATGGAAAAATCTTAAATATATATTGAGCTCAGTCACTCAGTCATGTCCAACTCTTTGCGACCCCATGAACCATAGCATGCCAGGACTTCCTGTCCATCACCAACTCCCAGAGTCCACCCAAACCCATGTCCATTGAGTTGGTGATTCCATCCAACCATCTCATCCTCTGTTGTCCCCTTCTCCTCCTGTCCTCAATCTTTCCCGGAATCAGGGTTTTTCCAGTGAGTCAGGTTTTCTCATCAGATATCCAAAGTATTGGAGTTTTATATTTAGCATCAGTCCTTGCAATGAACACCCAGGACTAATCTCCTTTACAATGGACTGGTTGGATCTCCTTGCAGTCCAAGGGACTCTCAAGAGTCTCTCCAACACCACAGATCAAAAGCATCAATTCTTCTGTGCTCAGCTTTCTTTAGAGTCCAACTCTCACATCCATACATGACCATTGGAAAAATCGTAGCCTTAACTAGATGGACCTTTGGTGGCAAAGTAATGTCTCAGCTTTTTAATATGCTGTCTAGGTTGGTCACAACTTTCCTTCCAAGGAGTAAGCATCTTTTATTTTCATGGCTGCAATCAACATCCACAGTGATTTTAGACCCCAGAAAAATAAAATCAGCCACTGTTTCCACTGTTTCCCCATCTGTTTGCCATGAAGTGATGGGACCAGATGCCATGATCTTCGTTTTCTGAATGTTGAGCATTAAGCCAACTTTTTCACTCTCCTCTTTCACTTTCATCAAGAGGCTCTTTAGTTCTTCACTTTCTGCCATAAAGGTGGTGTCATCTGCATATCTGAGGTTATTGATATTTCTCCTAGCAATCTTGATTCCAGCTTGGGTTTCTTCCAGTCCAGCATTTCTCATGATGTACTCTGCATATAAGCTAAATAAGCAGGGTGAACAACATACAGCCTTGGCATACTCCTTTTCCTATTTGGAAATATATGTTACTAAATGAAAGAAGTAAACCTGAAAAATCTATGTACTATATGACAGTTTGGAAAAGGCAAAACTATGAAGATGGTTGTGCCTGCCAGGGGTTGGGAGAGGAGAGACATGAATAGATGGAGCACAGTGTTTTTATGGGAGTGAAACTCTTCTGTATGATACTATAGTGGTGGATACATCTAACGCATAGAATGTGCAACACCGAGAATGAACATAATGTAAACTCTCAACTTCTGCTGATAATGATTTGTCAATTTATTTATTGAAACTGTTTACTTAAGAAAGATTGAAGATGAAATTTGAAAATACAGCATCACTGGATTCATTTTCAATAAAATTTTAGAATGAGTATCTTGAAGCTCCTAAAATTGCCTTTAATATCTCTATTCACACTCCTATTAAGATACTTCTGAAAGACTGCTTTCCCTACTGTATTGATAAATGAATCCTATAAAATTCAGATATGTTTTTCCCCTGCAAATAGCATTATCAATTCAATACAGACCCATAAGTTGGCAATCAAGAAGCAAACTCACTTCTCACTTTAAAAATGTACATATTGATACAATTAGTGTTCATTTAAGTTGTGTGTGTCTATATTTATATATGAGGTGTCCTCATTGCACCTTAACTTGTGGTTATGTTACATTTGTAGAATGAGAAAAATAGATCATGAGCTTAATAGTACCTTTCTGTATTAATCAGATGTATATACTTTCAATGAATGGTGTTCATAGATTTTGAATTATTTTTCTTCCTATTAATGATTATTTTGCTTTTATTTATTGAAATATATTTCATATCTCTTTAACCTAATATTTAAAATTGGCTTGTATCTTAAGCATCTTTTTTCTTTCCTCAAGTAATTTATATTGTAGTTTTACAAAAGTCAGGGGAAATTGCAGGAAAAAACGCAGTTGCTTTACTCTGGATAACTTTTTAAAAAATGTACATATTGATACAATTAGTGTTCATTTAAGGTGTATGTGTCTATATTTATATATAAGGTGTCCTCATTGCACCTTAACTTGTGGTTATGTTACATTTATTAGTATTGATTGATTCTTTATGGACAATTTTGATGTTTTGTGCATCATGAGTTTCTGCATTAATTTTGACTTTAACAACATATTGAATTAAACCATTATTAATCTTAATTACTGTTTTTTTTTTTTTTTTCCTTTCAGTGTTTGTCTTTCAAGAATTGCCTTTCTCACTTCACTCTAGTCTGGGCCCTACACTGCACACCTTTAGCTTGTCGCCTGAGAAGCACCCTTTTTGCCTCCTGCACAACTTAGCAGGAAGAACAGTGAAGATCAATGCCTTCAGTCCACTGTCCTGAAAGCTTCCCAGCCTCCTCAGATCTGCACTTTTCACCCATTTCATTGTTGTGGATGCCTTTTAGGATATCATCTGGGGTCCAGAGGTTGATCAGTGGTTGGTTAATCAGGGTCGTTCAAGAGTTGGGAAGAAGGTAATATTCGAATTCTTAAGGATCAAGGCCTAACTTCAGCAGCACAGAAAGGTCCCCTTGGCTGAATAGACCTGGCACAGGCCTTGATGTAGGAAACTAGGGTTTCCATGGAAATGCTTTCCAGAAGGAGGAAAGAGCCTCCCCAAAATTGCTTTATTTATCTCATTTCCTCTACTTTTTATATAAGTTCTTCAAAACTGGCTACTGTTACCTCCATAAAATACTGTGTATTAAAAAATATTTCATGCACAGTTCTTCCAAGTATGAAAGCATACCATGAAAACTGCATGGTTTTATGAGCTGTTGGCTACAAATTTGACTCAAACTTTTCTGAAAAGCAACTTAAATAGGAACTCATGATTAGTTAAGAAGATCATCCCCTATAAAATAAAGTTAAATAAGAAAAACAGGCAAAAAATGACAATAAATGGTGAATCAGAGTAACAATGAGCATAGACAGTCTGTAGATAGTCTCTGCCTTAAATTAGCATTACTCCCCACTGCCTCAACAATGGATACAAAGAAAAGAAATCAAGTATCAGCCATTCTATCTACAATTGTAGAAAATCTGCATTAAGAATTTTTTTATAATTTCCATAATCTGTTGTATTGTCGGCTTTGCTTTTTACTTTGTACAAAAAAAAAAAAAAGCGCAATAGTTTTCCTGTCTTTATTCTGAAATATTTCTATTCCCAGCTTTTTAATATTGAGTGAAATAAAAGTCAGATCATGCGTAAGCAAGGAAATAAATTTTCCCTTTCATTTTTTTTTAACATTGAGAAAGAAAATATGATTAACAAACAGGACAGCTTTCCATTTGTTTGTTTTCACACTGCAGGCAATGCACTGCCATCCATGATTATATCTAGTTTGAAAGAATCGAACTATTCATGCCAGAATCTTTTAGTATCAAGGGGATGACCAGAACTGTTTTCTTCTCAGACACTTAACTGCAATGTATGGCAAAGAAATAATCTAGTCATATTGTTCATTTTATTTTCAATCTCTTGCTTTCTTCTTAGAAAAAATTCCATACATTTATGGGTGATAATGTCTATCTAGTTTGTCTTCTTATGTGGTTTATGAATAGAAAAAGGGGGGAGAGGTATGAAATGGTCCTTAAGGAAAATTAAAAGATTTCTGAAACTTTTTCCTTGGGCAAAAATAAGGCATGATATGTTTAACAAATAAAAGAGATAAAACTTAAAATCTTGGAAAAAAACTATTATTTCCTTATTACTACTGTATTGTGTGCTTAGTCACTAACTTGTGTCCGACTCTCTGTGATACCATGGACTGTAGCCTGCCAGGCTCCTCTGTCTATGGAATTCTCCAGGCAAGAGTACTGGAGTGGGTAAGCCATTTCCTTCTCCAGAGGATCTTCCTGACCCAGGGACTGAACCCAAATCTCCTGCATTGACAGGTGGATTCTTTACCACTTGACCCACCTAAGAGGCCCTATTACTATATTACTTTTCAAAAAAATTCATCTGCTAACGTTTTGGTGTCTTATACAGAAGGGAGGATTCTTCTTCATATCCTGAATATATGAATTAATCCTTTGGAAGAGTGATGAGGTATGGTACTCTATTTCATTATAGAAAGAAAGAGGAAAAGAAAAAAAAAGTGAAAGTATAAGAATTTCTTATCATTTAGGGTGAATATATTTTATATGCAAAAAATGAAAATGGTAACTCTATAATAAAGAAAGTATATCAAGACTTTCTTATTCCTTTAACAATTAATTAATGATTAAGCAACTGGACCAACTTTGAAATAAGTTAGAAATCCAAGGGATCTCCAAATAATGTAGCTTTTATTTTTCTGTAAAATGTCTCATAATAATTCCTGTTAACCAACCCAGATATAACTTATTTGCAATTAATCACATTCAAAGATATACTCAATAATTGTTTTCACATTTATGTATACTTTTGATATTTGCAATATAACAAGTCACTTTGGTAATGTTTTATAAAATAATTTTTTTAATGTGACTTAAGTTATCTGCTCTTGAACTGTGGTATTGGAGAAGACTCTTGAGAGTCCCTTGGACTGCAAAGATATCCAAAAAGTCCATTCTGAGGGAAATCAGCCCTGGAATTTCTTTGGAAGTAATGATGCTAAAGCTGAAACTCCAGTACTTTGGCCACCTCATGCGACAACGCATTGACTCATTGGAAAAGACTCTGATGCTGGGAGGGATTGGAGGCAGGAGGAGAAGGGGACGACAGAAGATGAAATGGCTGGATGGCATCACTGACTCGATGGATATGAGTCTGAGTGAACTTGAGTTGGTGATAGACAGGGAGGCCTGGTGTGCTGTGATTCATGGAGTTGCAAAGAGTCAGACACGACTGAGAGACTGAACTGAAGTTATCGCAATATATCAGCAAAACTGATACATTAGCATTTGACTCTCCAAGAGTCAGACACGACTGAATGAACTGAACTGAGAGCTTATTTATTAAGATTTTAAAATTAGCTTACCATTTGTCATCATAAAACTATCTCAGAATTCTGTAATATATTTTATAACTATCAATAAGTATTCAGAAAGGGAATTATTTCAAGTTGCTATTAATCTAATTTCTATAGACTTAAAATGCAGTTCAAGGAAATCAAATTTCTGTTGAACTTACTACCTAGTAAAAATAATGGCAGAAATAAGAACAGTAGTGGGGGAAAACTTGCCCAATTACTTCAACCTACATGCATCTGCATCTATCAATGTCTTCTTAAATCCAACAGTACTCATCCAAAGACAAGTAATTCAAGTTGCATGATTGCTTTCATTTATTCTTTAACTAACATTTGTTGAACACTAATAAATATTATTTAAAATGAGAATGCTTGCTTCATGAGGAATCCAAAACAGGATATTTCAATAAGAAAATGTCAATGCATGAATTTTAAAATTTGAACCAGCCGATCATGATAGTTTGCCACACTTAGCAAAATAGGAACTTGATAGCCAAATACCAATTCGAAAATATCTATTATGTAGCTAACACTATGTTTAATATGAATGATTAAAATTAAATGGTATATTTGTGAATAGTCCAATGCTCTTAGTATGGAGAAAAGTTAAAATTCATCAAATAAATGCATTATATTATGTAAAACTTTAGGACCTAACTTCCTCCTGCTCCACAGATTTCAAGTCAAAACTTTAGTCTTTTTCATTAATCTTCAGTGAAACATCAATATGACAAGAGATCATAGAATAAAAATCCAGTAGAAGAGTCAGATCATGTATTTTAAAGATGAAATGGGTCTTTCAAAATAAGATTGCTAGTCTTGATAAAATGTGAATTAAATAAAGACTTCCTGCCTTCATACCCAGGACAACTACGAACTTGATCTTTAATACTGTTATCAACTACAGTCAAGCTAATAATAAAAAAAAAGTTGATGTCAAATATTCCTGGTTTCTGAGAAAGAAATTCTGAATATTCCTGATGGTAAAAACTTGGTCCCTCCGATCTTGTGGCAGAATTGGAGCTAACTATGTGTATGTGTGTTCTCAGTCATGTCCGATTCTTTGCGACCACATGGACTGTAGCCCACTAGGCCCCTCTGTCCATGGAATTCTCCAGGCAAGAATACTGGAGTGGGTAGCCATTCCCTTCTCCAGGGGATTTTCCTGACCCAACGTTCGGACCTGTTTCTCCTGCACTGGTAGGCAGATTCTATACCACTGACACCACCTAGGAGCTAACTATGGAGGCCAATAAAGAACTTACAAAAATAGTTTGGGTTTGTAGGTTTCAAGAATAAACAGCTGTGATAGCAGTTGTTGGGTCTTAAGACTAATTTTAAATGGCGAGCACTACTGAGGCCCAAAAGAAAAAATCAGCTGTCATCACTAGGAATAAAATCATAGTCCTAAAACAAGGGGACATTACATCAAAAACAGCAGAAATTTGAGAGAAACCAGTACTGACTTGTTTTTATTTCTGTTTCATTGACTACGCTAAAGCTTTTGTGTGGATCACAACAAACTGTGGAAAATCCTTAAAGAGATGGGGATACTAGACCACCTTACATGTCTCCTGAGAACCTATGTGAAGAACAAGAAGCAACAGTTAGAACCAGACATAAAATAATGGACTGATTCAAAATTGGCAAAAGAGTACATCAAGGCTGTATATTGTCACCCTGCTTATTTAACTTACATGTAGAGTACTTTATGCAAAATGCCAGGCTGGATGACTCACAGCTGGAATCAAGATTGCCAGGAGAAATATCAATAACCTCATATATCCAGATGATACAACTGTAATGGGAGATAGTGAAAAGGAACGAAAGAGCCTCTTGATGAAGGTGAAAGAGGATAGAGAAAAAGCTGGCTTAAAACTCAGCATTCAAAAAACTAAGATCATGGCATCTGGTCCCATCACGTCACGGTAAATAGATGAGGAGAAAATGGAAACAGTGACAAACTTTTATTTTCTTGAACTCCAAAATCATTGCAGATGGTGACTGTAGCCATGAAATTAAAAGATACTTGCTCCTTGAAAGAAAAGCTATGGCAAATATAGATGGTATGTTTAAAAGCAGAGACATCACTTTGCCAACAAAGGTCTGCATAATCAAAGCTATGGTTTTGCTAGTAGTCATATACAAATCCGAGAGTTGGACCATGAAGAAGGCTCAATGCTGATGAATTGATGCTTTCAAATTATGATGATGGAGAGTACCTTGGACAGCAAAGAGATCAAACTATTCAATCCTAAAGGAAATCAATCCTGAATATTTATTGGAAGAACTGATGCTGAATCTGAAGCTCCAATAATTTGGTCACCTGGTGTGAAGAGCTGACTCATTGGAAAAGACCCTGATGCTAGCAAAGATTGAAAGGGTGTGACAAAGGACAAGATGGCTGGATGGCATCATTGACTCAACGGACATGAGTTTATGCAAATTCCAGAGATAGTGAAGGACAGGGAAACCTGGCATACTGCCGTTCACGAAGTAGTGAGTTGGACAGGACTTAGCTACTGAACACAACAGTACTGAGTTATTTTCTCATTTAGTCACTCATTCATGTCTGTTTCTTTTACAACCCCATTGACTGTAGCTGTCCATGGGCTTTCCTAGGCAAGAATACTGGAGTAGATTGCGATTTCCTTCTTCAGGGAAAATCCCCACCCAGAAATCGAACCCAAGTCTCCTGTATTGGCAGGTGGATGGATTCTTTACCACTGAACAACCAGGAAAGCCAAACACTGCGTTTAGAAGAGCTAAATTACAAGAGAATAGATATAGACGATCCAGAGGAATGGTACGGGGAGGGAGGTGGGAGGGGCATTCAGGGTGGGGAACACGTGTATACCTGTGGTGGATTCATGTGGATGTATGGCAAAACCAATACAGTATTGTAAAGTAATTAACCTTCAATTAAAAAAATAAATTTATATTAAAAAAGATAAACTTGTGGATATATTTGATAAATCATAGTGGTGAGAATCTTTATCCTGTAATTATATTGAATGAAGTTTCTTCCTGAATAATTTGAATACATAGAAAAATGAAAATAGTTTTTAAAGATGTGGTTTGGTAAAGCTTTGATCATAGAAGGGCATATAACAATTTTCAAATATTTCAGTTTTGGTTTCTGTCGACAGATGTGAGAGTGACCTGGTTACATGTTTGATTTAAGAATACGTAAAATGGCTTAGCATTGGATATAATTTATTAGGAGCTATATCAGACATAATTTGGGGAAATGCAATATTTTAGTTTCATGCTAAACTTATTGTAGAAGTAAGCATGTTCTTTTGTCAATAACAAAGTAGACTGTAGGTAAATATTAAATTATCAACTAAATTTATTACTTTTTTCCAAATTACTACCATCCAATATTATTTTTTTCATCAAGTTTTATTTTCTGTGTAGAGAAAATTGTTACATTTCTTTAGTCACAAGTCCACATTAAATTTATTATACCTTTTGTTTCTAAGTTAAGTTCAGTTCAGTCACTCAATTGTGTCCCATTATTTGCGACCCCATGAAAAGCAGCATGCCAGGCCTCCCTGTCCAACACCAACTCCCAGAGTTCACTCAGATTCATGTCCACAGAGTCAATGATGCCATACAATCATCTCATCCTCTGTCCTCCCCTTCTCCTCCTGTCCCCAATCCCTCCCAGCATCAGAGTCTTTTCCAATGAGTCAACTCTTCACATGAAGTGGCCAGAGTACTGGAGTTTCAGCTTTAGCATCATTCCTTCCAAAGAAATCCCAGAGCTGATCTTCTGCAGAATGGATTAGTTGGATCTCCTTGCAGTCCAAGGGACTCTCAAGAGTCTTCTCCAACACTACAGTTCAAAAGCATCAATTCTTCAGCGTTCAGCCTTCTTCACAGTCCAACTCTCACATCCATACATGACTACTGGAAAAACCATAGCCTTGACTAGATGGACCTTAGTAGGCAAAATAATGTCTCTGCTTTTGAATATGCTATCTAGGTTGGTCATCACTTTCCTTCAAAGGAGTAAGTGTCTTTTAATTTCATGGCTGCACTCACTATCTACAGTGATTTTGGAGCCCCCCAAAATAAAGGTTGACACTGTTTCCACTGTTTCCCCATCTATTTCCCATGAAGTGATGGGACCGGATGCCATGATCTTTGTTTTCTGAATGTTGAGTTTTAAGCCAACTTTTCCCTCTCCTCTTTCACTTTCATCAAGAGGCTTTTAGTTCCTCTTCACTTTCTGCCATAAGGGTGGTGTCATCTGCATATCTGAGGTTATTGATATTTCTCCCAGCAATCTTGATTCCAGCTTGTGTTTCTTCCAGCCCAGCGTTTGGCATGATGTATACTGCATAGAAGTTAAATAAGCAGGGTGACAATATATAGCCTTGACGCACTCCTTTTCCTATTTGGAACCAGTCTGTTTTTCGTCCTGTTCTAACTGTTGCTTCCTGACCTTCATATAGGTTTCTCAAGAGACAGGTCAGGTAGTCTGGTATTCCCATCTGTTTCAGAATTCTTCAGAGTTTATTGTGATCCACATAGTCAAAGGCTTTGGCAAGGTCAATAAAGCAGAAATAGATTTTTTTTTTTTTCTTGCAACTCTCTTGCTTTTTCAATGATCCAGTGGATTTCGACAATTTGTTCTCTGGTTCCTCTGCCTTTTCTAAAGCCAGCTTGAACATCTGGATGTTCATGCTTCACGTATTGCAGAAGCCTGGCCTGGAGAATTTTGAGCATTATTTTACTAGTGTGTGAGATAAGTGCAATTGTGAAGTAGTTTGAGCCTTCTTTGGCGTTGTCTTTCTTTGAGATTGGAATAAAAACTGACCTTTTTCAGTCCTGTGACCACTGCTGAGTTTTCCAACTTTGCTGGCATATTGAGTGCAGCACTTTCACAGCATCATCTTTCAGGATTTGAAACAGCTCAACTGGAATTCCATCACCTCCAGTACTTTTGTTTAGAGTGATGCTTTCAAAGGCCCACTTGACTTCACATTCCAGGATGTCTGGCTCTAGGTGAGTGATCACACTATCGTGATTATCTGGGTTGTGAAGATCTTTTATGTATTATCATGGGGCAAAATAGAATACTTAATATGTTTAAAAAGATGATAAGAGTCCCAACTCTATTTTGGATTTATTAATTTGAAAATATCTATCACATTGTACTATTCAATAGGCACTTAGGTATACACTAGCATGAAACTAGACTAGTGTTTTAATGTCAAATTGGCTATTTTGGTTAATATAACTCTAGTTAATAAGTTACTCCTTTCCAATTTCACTACTAAATTCCCACTTATACAATGTGTTTGTGTTATTTTGTTTGGTTGTTCTGTTTGTTCTCTTCTGTACCATTTCCTTATGTTTGTTACTTAATTTGATATTTGAGATGCTCTTTTCATTTCACATTCTATTCTCTATTGTGTTCTCTATTCTCTATTGTATTCTAACACATGAAATATTCTAAATGAGCTATGTGATCAAGTTTTCAGATACCACCTCATTGTTCACACACATACACACTCACAAACTTAGTGTAATGGATAATGTTGATTTTTTTTTTTTTTTTTTTGAAATCAACACTTTTCTACTTACTTCATGTGCTGAGTTGTTTACTATTATCTCCTGTCACTATTTTTTTTTTTTTAATGAAGGGAATCTCTTACATAGTCAACCTCTTGTTGTGTATTTACTCCATCCTCCACCCTCAATGTGTTACATGCAACAAGATGAAATGTGGGAGAAATCATCAATATAAATTACATTCTTTTTAAATTAAAATTGTAATTCACTGACTTGGAATCAGACCATAATTATAATTTATTTTAAGGTTAAATATAAATATGTTAATATAGTATTAAAGTCATTCTCTATTGCTGTTTAGTCTCTATGTCTTGTCCAATTCTTTTGTGACCCCATGGACTGACTGGAGCCTTCCAGTCTCCTCTGTCCATAGGATTTTCCAGGCAAGAATACTAGAGTAGGTTGTCATTTCCTTCTCCAGGGCGTCTTCCCGACCCAGGGATTGAACCCTCATCTCCTCTATTGCAGGCAGATTCTTTACTACTGAGTCACCTAAGAAGTCCAAAATTCTTCTCTACTAATTGTAACACTTTAGTTTCTTGAGATTTATTCCTCTCAGTTTTGCCCATTTATTAGCAATAAAATGGATGTTAACAATAAATTTATATTTTTCTAAAATATATCTGCAATTGCTTTTATTATATCTATGTTAATTATTAACCATGTGTTTATTATTAATTATATATTTCATATAGCAATTATATTAATATATGTAATCTTTATGACTGGTTGTTTTTGATGATTTCCTCACTCAGAGTGCTGGAGTGCATTGCCATTTCCTTCTCCAGGGGATCTTCCAGACCCAGGAATTGAACCCTGGTCTCCTGCATTCCAGGCAGATGCTTTACCATCTGAGCCACCAGGGAATCTCCAATGTAATCTTTATGACTGGTTGTTTTTGATGATTTCCTCACCCAGATTTCCTTCTGGATTTTTTTGTTGGCACAATCCAATAAGCAGGTAAAAGATGAAAGATATTATTCATTGTGGATCAGCCTCTAAAAGTGTGGAGAAAGGTGGAAAGTGTATCTATATAGGCAAACAGAATGCATTCAGTGCATTAATTGCTTATTTTAATAAAACAATTCTGAGTAACACAGGAAGTAGTTTATTCTCTAGGTCAAATTGTGCTCTGTGTAGAATCTGACTCACTGCAGCTAGAGCTTCTGAATGTATTGGTTCTGTATTATTGCCTCATTGCATTTGTGATTTTTATCTTTTTGTTAAATAATCAATAGTTGCTTATTTTTTAATCTCAATAAGATGGAACATTAACAATTTTCTTTAATGAAAATGAATCTTAGACCACTGATTCAAGGATACAAGAAAATATTTTAAGAAATTTATTATAGCTCAATTTATGTTCTGAATTCAAACTCTGTTATATAAGCCTTGCAAAAAAAAAGTGGGATATGCATAATCAATTTTGCTAACATATAGAGTGCATGGATAAATTTAATATTATACATATTTAGTATTCCAAGTTTATCCTAATGACTGAGTCCATGACATTCTCTTTCTTCGTTAACAAACAGCTTGTTACCTTTTAGTATCCTGACATTATAACACGACTTCACATATTACAGTTGGGTTTTGAATAAGATAAATAAATGCATATAAATTAATAAGACTTTTCATAAGATTAAAATTACTCAAGGGCTATTACTTAAATGAATAGAATTAATATAAATTTGCACGAGTTGAATAAATATTAGTTAGCTCTGTGGTTCATAGCATCGTCATACCTCATGGTCTGCATTTAATTCATTGGCCAATAATTAGGTCAGAAGAAATAGCTATACTGGAGACCATACATTTAAAATATAAATATGCACATATTTCACATGTTACATTTCAATTACAAAACTGTAATACACACACATATATGACCATTTTTTTGTTTAAATTTCTTGCTATCCTGTAATGATCTGAAGTTTTCCTATAAAAACACCTGACATAGAGTTTCTCTAGAAAAATAATTGGCCTGTATTTTTGCATAACAACTTCTTATAGACTTAATTAGTGGACTTCTCAGTTTGCTTTGCTCATTTACATTGCCTTCCTGACCACAAGAGCCACTGAAAAAGACTAACCAATTTTAAATGACTAAGAAATGAGCTGAAAGGTTTAGATAGAGTCTTATAAAATCACAGCATGTGTCCCAGTTTGAATATTATAAAGAGACTGGAAAAATCAGGTATAATAAAAAAGATTCAAGCAAATTAAACTTATGACAATTATTATGTACATGAAATCCTAATTTATTCACATACAATGGAGAATTCATAAATTTCAAACATTCTACTTGTTAACTCTTCTTGGAGAATGACTAAGGAATCTAAAGTTTGTGTGAGAAAAGGAGAAAAAAATTTATTGTCAATCACAAGCTAGACGATTTGTCTATCCATAAATAAATACATAATATATATATATATATATATATACACAATGGAATTATATATATATATACAATTGAAATATATATATACATATATATACACAATTGAAAGGGATGAACAAGTGATATAGAGAACAATGTAGATGAATCTCAAAAATTATGCTGAGTGAAAGAAGTGAGGAAAAAATTTCATGTTGTATGACCCCGTTATATAAAGTTCTAGAAAATGCAAACTTATCTATAGTGAGAGAATTAGATTTTGCTGCTTAGGCATGAGATGGGTGGTGAGGGGACAAGTGTGTCAGGTAGGAATGGTTACCAAAGAGCATGAGAAAACTTCTGGGGGTGATGGTATTTTCATTGCCTTTATTGTAATGATGGTTTCATGAGAATTAACATTTGTGAAAACTTTATTAAATTGCACACTTTAAATATTTGCAATTTTAGTGTGTTAATTATATGTCATGTAGAATTAATTAACCAAGGTCACACAACTAATGAGTTGAACTAAAGTTTGTGTGATACTCAAAGCACAATCTATCTTGAATTATATTTAATAATTGATTAATTAATGTCATTATCACTTTGACCTGTGTCATTTTTTATGTCCTTCCGTATCCTGAAGCCAGGTTTGCAATTGTTCAGCAAATAATTTTTTAATAAATTAAGTAACTGACTAGAAAGCTATTCATATTTTAGATATTTCCCTTTAAGGTATTACTCCACTATAGCAAATATTGCTGCCTCAACATTCTTATCTTACAAAGCAAAATGAAAATTTTAAATCAGTTGATTTTTCTATCATTTCAATCTTATGATTCTGGATGCTTTTCCTTCTCCCTGGTCATTTCATGGGCCTGCAATTAGTAATTTCCAGTCCTTGTTCAATGGACAAATATAGATTTACTTGACAGGTTGCTGACTGCTTCTGACAGGAAATCCACAGTGAAAAACACCTAAATTTGTCTGTGAGCAAATATCACACATGATTGGTTGTTTCCTTTAGATATAAAAGGAGAAAAGTGGTCCAGAAAATTTGATGCCAAAGAAATATAGGCATACTTGATGAACATTACCTTAGAAGTAATTACTTTATTGAAAAGTTTGCTTTTTTGATGTCTGCTCATTACTCTGTTATTTTACAAGTTGTTATCTGACCAACACATATTTATTGCTTTTCAAAAAATGAACGATCAACTCTGACAGCTTAAACATTTTTTCTTCTATTATGTGCCTGAAATTCGTCAAAATATGCATTACTTCTCCCATATGGCAATGACCTCTATAAACTCAAAATAGCAATCTTCTTTTTAAATGACAACTGAGCTAGTCTAAAGTGAAGCACTTATACAAAATTTTGAACTCACAATAGGAACCCAAAGAAGTGGGTTATAGAAATTTCTGTGACAGAATAATTAGTTTAAAAAATCAGATAATAGGTGTATATTTTGGGATAATTATGGTTTACCTCAAATATTTGGACTAACACATCATTTGCAGTCCTCCACCAGCAAAGAAGAGGATAGGTAAGTCTTGTAAAAAATATCTTTGGCAAAATACAACTGTAGGATTGCTAGTGATAGAGAAAGCTTAGGAAATAAATCATTCAGTGTTAAACTTATGTATTATGTGGTGAAGGTGAAGGTGAAAGTGAAGTCGTTCAGTCGTGTCCAACTCTTTGAGATCCCATGGATTGTAACCTACTAGGCTTCTCTGTCCATGGAATTCTCCAGGCAAGAATACTGGAGTGGATTGCCATTTCCTTCTCCAAGGGATCTTCCAGACCCAGGGATCGAACCCGGGTCTCCCGCATTGGAGGCAGACGCTTTAACCTCTGAGCTACCAGGGAAGCCCTGGAAAAAAGAAAGTGAAACACTTTATTTATGATCATAATACCCTCTAGAGAAGATATGTGATAGGAATGGATAGTGGACAAAAACTGAATTTAAATTCTATATAGCTACTTTCATTGAAACCATAATGAAGTAATTATTTTGTGGTTTGTTTTCCTCAGCAAGAAACAGGGATTAAAAACTGATCTTACCTATTTAACAGCATTGTTATAAACTCCAAACTCAAAGAATACGTGAAAATGCTTTAAGCATTATGTAAACATATGGCATCATTATTTCCTCTCTGACAGTAAGTGTACAGAAACACATTCCAAGAGACAATATTTTTAATCACCTAAGTTTTGAAAAATAAATCTCTTTACAAATAATTTGCCTATTACTTTTTGAGTAGTATATTAAACCAGTATCGTTTGTCAGCCAGCTATGATATAATTTTGTTTATACCATTTTCCAATCATTTATAATTCATAGAAAAATTTGCAATATTTGCTGCATTCTTCTTTTTCATAACTGTCAATAACTCACTGCCTCCTGTGGTAAAATTTGAATAAAAAATTGCAAAACATGCAAAATGCTCCTCTGACCATGGAATCCTCCAGGCAAGAATAGTGGAATGGGTAGCCATTTCCTTCTCCAAGGGATCTTCCTGACTCAGGTATTGAACCTAGGTCTCCTGAGTTGCAGGAAGATTCTTTACCCCACTGAGCCACCAGGGAAGGCTCTAGAAGGATGTGTACTTCCAGAGGTGATGGGGCAGTTGCATATTTGCCTTTCAAAAGGTAGAAACTCCAAGAAAGGGATTTGGACAATTGATCTTGATAAAAGTACACACAAACCAAAACAAAATAAAAATTTATCCAAGAGAACCTCCTGAAGCTGAGAGATGATAGAAGTCAGCAAGGAATAGTTGATAGAAGACTGAAGAGGTAAGTTTTAAGCACTCAGATAGAGGAATTCATGAACAGCTTAGGAATTGCAAGACTTGGAAAACCCTGAGAAACATTTGGTGAAGTTCTTTAGATATGCAGCATCATGAGAGAGCAACAACACAGTTAAAGCAATCAAGTGGACAGTACCAGTCAAGGGAAACTTTTTTTGCAAGGATATATCTGATTAAGGATTAATATCTTAAAAAAAAAATACAAAGAGCTAATACAATTCAACAAAACCCAAGCAATCTGATTTTAAAAATGGGTAAAAGACTTGAGTAGACATATTTCAAAAGAAGACATACAGATGGCCAACAGGCACATGAAGAGATGCTCAACAACACTTATCATCAATAAAATGCAAATGAAAAAACCACAGTGAGATATCAAGTCACACCTGTCAGAATGGCCATTATCAAAATACAACAAATAGCAAGTGGCAAGAATATAGAAAAAAGGGAACCCTTGTGCACTGTTGGTGGGAATGTAAACTGATCTAGTCACTATGAAAAACATTATGAAAATTCCTCAAAGAAGTAAATGAAGAAATATGGTATGATCCAGCAAGTCCATTCCTGGGTACATACTAATCTGAGGAAAACAAACACTAATTCAAAAAGATATATGCACCTTTATGTTCATTTCAGCCTTAAAAAGAAGGAAATTTTGTCATTTGCAGCAACATGGTTGAACATGGAAGGTATTATGCTAATTGAAATAAGTCAAAGAAATACTGTATGATTTCAATCATATGTGGAATCTAAGAAACAAAAGGAAAGGAAAAGAAAGTGAAGCCAATTGTGTTCAACTCTTTGCGACCACATGGATTGCAGTCTACCAGGCTCCTCCATCCATGGGATTTTCCAGGCAAGAGTACTGGAGTGGGTTGCTATTTCCTTCTCCAGGGGATCTTCCCGAACCAGGGATCAAACATGGGTCTCCTGAACTGTAGGTAGACACTTTACTGTCTGAGCCACCAGGGAAGTCCAAGAAACAAAACAAATGAGCAAACATAACTAAACAGAAATAGAGTTATAGATACAAAGAATATATAGGTTATTGACAGAGGAAGCAGGAGAAAAATAGGTGAGGGAGATTAAGAGGTATGAGCTTTCATTTATAAAAGAAATGAGTCAGTATAAAATATGAGTATAAGTTGGAAGTATAAGTCAATAATTATGTAATATTTTTTATGGTGACATATGGCAACTAGACTTATCATGAGGATCATTTTGAAATGTATAGAAATATCAGATCATTATGTTATGTACCAGGAAGCAACATAATGTTGTAAGTCAATTATACTTCAAAAAAAGACACAAACAAACTCACAGAAAGAGTTCCAATTTGTGGGTATCAGAAGCAGGGGGTAGGGGAAGGGGAAATTGGAGGAAGAGAGTCAAAAACACA
This sequence comes from Oryx dammah, assembly GCF_014754425.2. Lineage (NCBI taxonomy): Eukaryota > Metazoa > Chordata > Mammalia > Artiodactyla > Bovidae > Oryx > Oryx dammah. The sequence continues at coordinate 1,611,348 of NW_024070198.1, forward strand.
AACTTTCAGTTATAAGACAAATAAGTTTAAATACATGATAAGTATAATTAACATTGCTCTACATTATACATGAAAGTGGTTAAGAGGGTAAATCCTAATTGTTCTCATCATGAGGAAAATTTTTTTTATATTTCTTTAATTTTATTTCTATATGAGCTGATGGATGTCCTCCAAACTTGTAGTTTAGATATTTTCATGATGTATGTAAGTCAAATTATTACACTGTACACCTTAAACTTATGTATTGCTATATGTCATTTAGGTCTTGAACAAAACTGGAAGAAAAATAGCTTTTTAATTTTTTTAAAAAAAAATTGTAAAAGTAAATTAAAAAAATAAAATTTAAAAATAGCCACATTTTAGGGGAGTTTTGGAGGGAATAAGTACATGTGTATGTATGGCTGAGTTCCTTTGCTGTTAATCAGCTACACTCCCAAGTAAAATGAAGTAAAAGTAAAAATTAAAAAAAATAAATTAGTAAATAAAAATTAAAAAATTAAAAAATAGACCAGCTATATTTTCTGTAAGAACATATACTTATGGAAATATTGATTGAAATATGAGTAAACAGATGGTTAGCATGATAGAAAAAAATGTTGGAAAGAATATGTCATTAATAGGCTAATAATAGCTAATCCTTTGGGGGTTTTGTGCATTATCAGCTCCCTAAATTACATACTCATTAGCTATATATTTATAAACTAAATTTTCAAATTACTTCAACAATATTAATGCAAAATTAGATTAAAAACTCAAATGCCAATAATATGATTCCAGATACATTTACAACAATTCAAATTGCCTTAAAGTTTTAGGGAGTTTGTAGTTTGGGGAATGGACTGGAAAGGATATTGTTAGATAGGTACTTAAAGGAAATTTGTAAATTATGCAATCAGAGTTTACAAAGCTCTTTCTATTTAGAGGTAGTTATTGGAAAAGACCCTGATGTTGGGAAAGATTGAGGGTAGATGGTGAAGAGGGCAATAGAGGATGAGATGCTTGGATGGCATCACTGATTCAACAGACATGAACTTGGGCATACTCCAGGAGATGATGACGGTCAGGGAAGCCTGGAGTGCTGCAGTCCATGGGATCACAAAGAGTCAGGCATGATTTGGCAACTGAACAGCAACAATACCAAGAATGTAGAAGTTTTAGCAAATTGTTTAAACTTTTGAAAGCCCATCTTGTATCTAAGAAGAGTGAGATAATGTCAGGTTTTTAGATAAAGAACATGTATTAAAGAGATGATGAGGAAGTCATTCAAGATATTAAAAGAGGCAATTTATATGATTTGGTACTTTTTAAAAATTTACTTTTAATTGGAAGATATTTGCTTTACAATGTTGTGTTGGTTATGTGTGTTCTTACATTGGCAGGTGGATTCTTTACCACTGAGCCACCTGGGAAGCCACCCAGATGTGTTTTTAAAATTAAACTGAAACTAATGTAAATAGTAAAATTAAAGATTATGTAAAAGTCAGTATCAATTTAAATAAGAAATGATAAGTTTCTAACCAAAATATTGACAGAAGAAATAGAATACAAGACCAGAATTATTTAGAAGATAGAAGTAATAAAGTTGGGTGTATGTGCTTAGTTGTGTCCAACTCTTTGTAACCCCGTGGACTGTGATAGGTTGATTTACTTATTCTATGTTGGAAAAGTGAAGCAGAGATAATGATGAAGGTTTCAACATGAAAAATTAGTTTGTGATAATATGTTTCATATACATAACCTAATTCTTTGTATGAGGTAGACGCAAGAATCCTTATTTTACAGAAAAGAAACTGGTATTTAGAGAAGCTAAGCAAGCTTTCCAAATTTGTACAATAGACTGTTGAGGTCCTTTAATGTACCGGAACCTGGTGGTCCAGAGTTGACCGATAAGAAAGTAAAGGAGAGAGAAACAGGCTGATATTCCTTGGTTTATGCAGAAAGCCAATAAAGCCCCTGACATGGGGCTTGCTCTGTTCATGGAGGCCTCAGGCACCCTCTCGATGGGGTGAAGGCACAGAGCGCCTTCTCGAGAGGGTCTTAGAAGCCCAGTCAGGAAAGTGAACTCAGAGGTCCTCTGCACTCCAAAGAAATAGCCTGAGAGAGAGAGAGAGAGAGAAAGCAAGACATGGGTACCAAAGCTCTGATGGAGCAAAGGTGTTTTAATCAACATGGTGTCGGCATATATACTGGGCATATGTACTGTAGTTATTCTCAGCAAAGCTAAAGATTAAAATTCCAGACTTACAAAACATAGGCGATCCATATTAAAGAGAGAAAGAGTTGTAAAGAATCACTTTTACCGTATGGTTCACAAGAAGGAAGAGGGTACTTATCACCGTATTGAAAAACTAAGGAAAGAAATGCCTGGATCCCTCAGTCCCAAGAGAGGCTTGCCTCTCCTCTTAATTCCTGAATATTCAGGAATTAATAAGGAACAGAGGATTCCTGACAGATCCAAAACAACACACAGGAAGCCTCCTGTTAAATGCTTCCTGACAATAGATGATAAAGAAAGGATTAGAACTCAGCTCCTTGTGCCCCCTGGAGACTGTATTCTTATTCATTCTGTGTGTTCCTTGTTTACAGGGGAGAGAGTAGAAGAAAATTTGGATTTGACACTTCTGAACTATACTTTCAAACTATACCTGGCCTTGTTGAAGGCATAAACAATACTTTATCCATTGGAAAAGCAAACACATTATATTCCCACCAACACATATTTTTCTACCATTTTAGTCTTTACACATAAAAGATAATGGTTTAAAGTATAACTTGAAGTGAGATGAGGCCAATGACTGAGTTTTAGCCAATGAAATATTTCCAATAGATATATGGTAAATCATTAGCATGTCTTTCCAGTGTATTTGTTTGCTAGGACTGTATAACAAAGTACCACATACCAGATGTCTTAAGCAACAAATTCTCATCTAGTTGCCTAGATACATAGAGTACATACATAGATAGGTAGGTAGACAGGTGAATAGCATTTCATAAGTAAATAATAGGTTGAAAATGCTAATGTTAATTTTCTTGACTGACCTCAAACAAAAAGAACAGAATAAATTTAAAAAAATTTAAAGTTCAACTTGAAGTGAGGTGAGGCCATTGAGTCACATTTGATACTTATGCAAACATGTATTTATGTCATGTATGATTGCAATGCAGGAGATACAGTTTCAATCCTTGTGTCAGGAAGATCCCCTGGAAAAGGAAATGACAACCCACTCTAGTGTTCTTGCCTGGAGAATCTCATGGACAGAGGAGCCTAGATGTCTACAGTCCATCAGTTGCAAAAGAGTCAGACACAACTTAACAACTAAACAACAACAACAGTGTAAAGATAATAGATAATTCTAATTATAGTTGCCAAAATACTTACTTAAGACATAATATTCTTCATAAAATAACTTGTAATGGGATTTGAGCTTGATTTTGCATTTTAGGCCCATAGCTTGTGACCTTATGAGATAACTAGCTAAGCATCCCTGGTCTTGAGCTTTAATAAAAATAGAAACTTGGATAAAATATTTCTAGTCTTATTCTAGGAAACATTCCTATATAGTTATATTGGCTAGAATTAAATGAAGAGCTCACAATGTCAACAGTCCCAATCTCTAGGGCTTTGTGAGCTTTTATGAGCATAGTTCAAAGATACAAGATTTTAATTTTATGAAAAACAATAATTACACTTGTTGGCTACAGATTAAGCTTCCTCATAATTAACCTTTCAATTTCCCTCCCGTCACGCCCTTCTTAAGGACCATAAAGATAAGAGCTACTGCTCTCTTTTCTCAACCAAAGAGAGAGCTTTATAAATAACTACAAAAAATAAATATCAGATAACTACATTAGCATTGCTTAAGGATCAGAGGCTCTCCAGGTTGCTAAATATAATAACCACTTAAAAGAGAAAGAAAAATGTCAAAATCATTTTTGAATCTGTAGTTTTGTTTTTTTTTTTTTCAGAAAAATTATGTGTGAAGATGCTTAAGAAATTCTTAGGAGTTACAATTGCTTTAGTTATTAGTCTCTAAATAAACTGTAAAAGAAACAATGGCAAGTGGATGTATTTAGGCACAGTTTTGTATTTTGCTCATCAAAAAAATTGATAAATAGTATAGAATATAAAATAGTATATTAAATTATCTTATCTTTAAAGATAAACAATTATATCTAGTTGAAATGCTATTTGTTTAATACAATTGATTCTAACTTTTGAGATTATTTTCCATAAATTTGAATATTCACTGTTCAAAACAGGCAAGACCACACATTATTTGTCTAAGCTGCTGTAAAGTGTCTGGCCTATGATCTAAAGATGATAATCACTAGGTATAATTATAAAAAATAATTTAACTTGGGTATTTTTACAAGTGTTCTTTGGAAGGAATGATGCTAAAGCTGAAACTCCAGTACTTTGACCACCTCATTCAAAAAGTGACTCATTGGAAAAGACTCTGATGCTGGGAGGGATTGGGGGCAGGAGGAGAAGGGGACGATGGAGGATGAGATGGCTGGATGGCATCACCAACTGGATGGACATGAGTTTGAGTGAACTCCAGGAGTTGGTGATGGACAGGGAGGCCTGGCACGCTGCGATTCATGGTGTTGCAAAGAGTCGGACACGACTGAAAGACTGAACTGAACTGAACTGAATCTTAAACGGCAAATTTGGTCTTGGAGTACAGAATAAAGCAGGGCAAAGGTTAATAGAGTTTTGCCAAGAGAACACATTCATCATAGCAAACACCATCTTCCAACAACACAAAAGAAGACTCTACACATGGACATCACCAGATGGTTAACACTGAAATCAGATTGATTATATTCTTTGCAGGCAAAGATGGAGAAGCTCTATACAGTCAGCAAAATAAGACTGGGAGCTGACTCAGAACATGAACTCCTTATTGCCAAATTCAGACTGAAATTGAAGAAACTAGGGAAAACCACTAGACCATTCAGGTATGAACTAAATCAAATCCTTTATGATTATACAGTGGAAGTGACAAATAGATTCAAGGGATTAGATCTGATAGACACAGTACCTGATGAACTATGGACAGAGGTTGATGACATTTTTCAGGAACAGGGATCAAGACCATCCCCAAGAAAAATAAGAAAAATAAATGCAAAAAAGCAAAATAGCTGTGAAAAGAAGACAAGCAAAAAGCAAAGGAGAAAAGCAGATATATATCCATTTGAATGCAAAGTTCCAAAGAATAGCAAGGAGAGATAAGAAAGCCTAACTCAGTGATCACTGCAAAGAAATAGAGGAAAACAATAGGATGGGAAAGATTAGAGATATCTTCAAGAAAATTAGAGATACCAAGGGAACATTTCATGCAACTGCTGCTACTGCTAAGTCACTTCAGTCATGTTCGACTCTGTGTGACCCCATAGATGGCAGCCCACCAGGCTCCCCCATCCCTGGGATTCTCCAGGCAAGAACACTGGAATGGGTTGCCATTTCCTTCTCCAATGCATGAAAGTGAAAAGTGAAAGTGAAGTTGCTCAGTTATGTCCGACTCTTAGCGACCCCATGGACTGCAGCCTACCAGGCTCCTCTGCCCATGGAATTTTCCAGACAAGAGTATTGGAGTGGGGTGCCATTGCCTTCTCTGAGATTGCATGCAAAGATGTCTCAATAAAGGACAGAAATGGTATGGACCTAATAAAGCAGAATATATTAAGAAGAGGTGGTAAGAATACACAGAAACACTGTACAAAAAAGATCTTCATGACCCAGATAATCATGATGGTGTGATCACTCACCTAGAGCCAGATATCCTGGAATGTGAAGTCAAGTGGGCCTTAGAAAGCATCACTATGAACAAAGCTGGTGAAGGAGGTGGAATTCCAGTTGAGCTATTTCTAATCCTAAAAGTTGATGATATGAAAGTGTTGCACTCAACATGCCAGCAAATCTGGAAAACTCAGCAGTAGCCACAAGACTGAAAAGTTCAGTTTTCATTCTAATACCAAAGAAGGACAGTGTGAAAAAATGCTAAAACTACTGCACAATGCACTCATCTCACATGCTTGTAAAGTAATGCTCAAAATTCTTCTAGCCAGGTTTCAGCAAAATGTGAACTGTGAATTTCCAGATGTTCAAGCTGGTTTTAGAAAAGGCAGAGGAACCAGAGATCAAATTGCCAAAATCTGATGGGTCATCAAAAAAGCAAGCAAGTTCCAGAAAAACGTCTATTTATTCCTTATTGACTATGCCAAAGCCTTTGACTGTGTGGATCACAATAAACTGTGGAAAATTCTGAAAGAGATGGGAATACCAGACCACCTGACCTGCCTCTTGAGAAACCTATATGCAGGACAGGAAGCAACAGTTAGAACTGGAAATGGAACAACAGACTGGTTCCAAATAGGAAATGGGGTATGTCAAGGCTGTATATTGTCACCCTGCTTATTTAACTTATATGAAGTGTACATCATGAGAAAGGCTGGGCTGGAAGAAGCACAAACTGGAGTCAAGATTGCTGGGGAGAAATATCAGTAACCTCAGATATGCAGATGACACCACCCTTATAGCAGAAAGTGAAGAGGAACTAAAAAGTCTCTTGATGAAAGTGAAAGAGGAGAGAAAGTGAAAAAGTTGGCTTAAAGCTCAACATTCAGAAAAGGAAGATCACGGCATTTGGTCCCATCACTTCATGGGAAATAGATGGGGAAACAGTGGAAACATTGGCAGACTTTTTTTTTTTTTGGGGGGGGGGGCTCCAAAATCACTGCAGATGATGATTGCAGAGAATGAGATGTTTGGATGGCATCACCGACTGAATGGACATGAGTTTGGGTGGACTCCAGGAGTTAGTGATGGACAGGGAGGCCTGGCATGCTGTGGTCCATGGTGTCTCCTAGAGTCAGACATGACTGATCGACTGAACTGAACTGAATTAAATCTTAAATGGAATCATAAATTAACTCTTAATATGACAGTTTTAAATGATATAATTTTACTGGACATATTATAGAAATAATTGTAGATCCACATGCAGATATAAGAAATAATATAGAGAAAGCCTGTACACTCTTCCTTTATTTTCTCAATATCAGTATTTTGTAAAATGATAGCACAATGGATGAGATTCATTCAATCCACTAAAGTAAATTGAATTTCCCATTTTACTTGTACTTATTTATATGTGTGTCTTTACTTTGATAAATTTGTATTATATATTTTAGGTTCATATTCAGTTCAGTTCAGTTCAGTGCCTCAGTCATGTCCAACTCTTTGCAATCACATGAACCACAGCATGCCAGGCCTCCCTGTCCATTACCAACTCCCAGAGTCCACCCAAACCAATGTCCATCGAGTTGGTGAGGCCATCCAACCATCTCATCCTCTGTCATCCCCTTCTCCTCCCACCCTCAATCTTTCCCAACATCAGGGTCTTTTCGAATGAGTCAGCTCTTCTTATGAGGTGGCCAAAGTATTGGAGTTTCAGCTTAAAAATCAGTCCCTCCAACGAACACCCAGGACTGATCTCCTTTAGGATGGATTGATTGGATCTCTTTGCAGTTCAAGAGACTCTCAAGAATCTTCTCCAACACCACAGTTCAAAAGCATCAATTCTTTGGCCCTCAGCTTTCTTTGTAGTCCAACTCTCACATCCATACATGACCCCTGGAAAAACCATAGGTTCATATTACCACTACTAAATACAGAAAAAAACGTAACAGGACAATTCCTTAACCACATGTATCCCTCAGGTTGACCTTCCAAACACCACCCCTTCCCCTCCACTCCATTACCACTTCATTCCACCCTTATCCTTAATCTGATTTTCATTTCTAAAGTTTTATCTAGATAGTATAATTTTCTTCAGGAATCATTTTTATTTTTTAGTTTTTATTGAAGTCCAGTTGGTTTACAGTATTATGTTAGTTTTAGGTGTATAGCACAGTGATTTGATTTTATATACATAAATTTATACATAGTCATATATATAAGTTTTGAGTTTCCCAGATGGTGCTAGTGGTAAAGAACCTGCCTGCCAATACAAAAGACATAAGAGAAGCAGATTATATCCCTTCTTCATGAAGGTCCCCTAGCGAAGGCATGGTAAGACACTCCAGTATTCTTGACTGGTGAATCCCATGGATGGAGGAGCCTGGTGGGCTACAGTCCATAGCATCACAAAGAGTCAGACATGACTGACGTGACTTAGCATGCATGAATATACGTTATGTGTGTGTGTGTGTGTGTGTGTGTGTGTATTCCATTTCAGATTCTTTTCTCTTACAGGTTATTACAAAATATTGAGGGCAGTTCCCTGTGCTATACAATAGGTCATAGTTGGTTATTTATTTTATATATAGAATGTGTATATTTCATTCCAAACTCCTAGTTTATCCCTCATCCACACCTCCCTTTCTCCTTTGGGGATTATAAATTTGTTTTCTATGTCTGTGAATCTCTTTCTGTTTTGAAAATAAATTCATTTGTATCATTTTTTAGATTCCACAAAAGAGCAGTATCTTATGATATTTGTCTTTGGCTTACTTCATTTAGTATGATAATCTCTAAGTCCATCTATGTTGCCACAAATTGGCTTCACTATTACAGCTATGATATTACGTGAATAAAATAATCATGCCTATCTTTAGGGTCATTATTCCCCACCCTCATGAAAACATTTTTAAAAACCATGGTAAATCATAATTGTGATTTTGACTATTATTACCCATTTCATATCAATTCCTGCTCCTTTCAGTTCGGTTCAGTTGCTCAGTCGTGTCCAACTCTTTGAGACCCCATGAATTGCAGCACGCCAGGCCTTCCTGTCCATTTACCAACTCCTGGAGTTCACTCAGACTCACGTCCATCGAATTGATGGTGCCATCCAGCCATCTCATCATCTGTCGTCCCCTTCTCCTCCTGCCCCCAATCCCTCCCAGCATCAGAGTGTTTTCCAATGAGTCAACTCTTCGCATGAAGTGGCCAAAGTATTGGAGTTTCAGCTTTAGCGTCATTCCTTCCAAAGAAAACCAGGGCTGATCTCCTTTAGAATGCACTGATTGGATCTCCTTGCAGTCCAAAGGACTCTCAAGAGTCTTCTCCAACACCACAGTTCAAACGCATAATTTCTTCAGCACTCAATTTTCTTCACAGTCCAACTCTCACATCTATACATGACCACTGGCAAAACCATAGCCTTGACTAGGCGGACCTTAGTCAGCAAAGTAATGTCTCTGCTTTTGAATATACTATCTAGGTTGGTCATAAATTTCTTTCCAAGGATTGGCTTTTAATTTCATGGCTGCAGTCACCATCTGCAGTGATTTTGGAGCCCCCCAAAATAAAGTCAGGCACTGTTTGCACTCTTTCCTCATCTATTTCCCATGAAGTGATGGGACTAAATGCCATGATCTTTGTTTTCTGAATGCTGAGCTTTAAGCCAATTTTTTTTCACTCTCCTCTTTCACTTTCATCAAGAGGCTCTTTAGTTCTTCTTCACTTTCTGCCATAAGGGTAGTGTCATCTGCATATCTGAGGTTCTTGATATTTCTCCCAGCAATCTTGATTCCAGCTTGTGCTTCTTCCAGCCCAACATTTCTCATGATGTACTCTGCATATAAGTTAAGTAAGCAGGGTGACAATATGCAGCCTTGACGTACTCCTTTTTTTCTATTTGGAACCAGTCTATTGTTCCATGTCTGGTTCTAACTGTTGCTTCCTGACCTGCATATAGGTTTCTGAAGAGGCAGGTCACTATTATCTTAGGACAAATGAACTTTTGGAGTTTAAAGGCTACTTTTTTGTTCCAGTTGAAATGAGAAAATATCAGTCGATTTATATTTAAAATTAAGTAGATTGCAATTGAATTTTGGCTAACTGCTTTATTGATAAAAGCTAATTACATATGCTGTTAGATATACAAGCATATTCTAACTCTATCCTTTGTTTCTTTTAATTCTTTTATTAGCAGCAATGACAGTGGTGAGCTAAAGTAAGAAACCTCTGCAAAAGTTTCATTCGCTTCATACAAGATTGTTTCTTTCTTTCTTTCTTTCTTTCTTTTTTTTTTTTTTTTCTTACTACATTTTGGAGAAGTCAATGGCAACCCACTCCAGTACTCTTGCCTGGAAAATCCCATGGATGGAGGAACCTGGTAGGTTGAAGTCCACGGGGTCATGAAGAGTTGGACCCGACTGAAGAGACTTTGCAGCAGCAGCAGTAGCAACACTACATTTGCAACATGAGTCAGCAAGGGTCTCTGCTCATCTCTAGTTTAATAGGAAGAAAAATGTCAATGTCACCAAAGCAAGAGCAGATGCCCATGACTGTTCCACACAGGGGTTCACTGCTGAGTGCAACCTGGGTGCTCTGAGACTAATGCAAGTCTCAAATCAATCATGTGAAATGATTAGTGCAGTTGAACTTGGACTAAAAGTTGAATTAAGTCAGAGGAGGAGGATTGATATTGGGCAATCAGAATAAGACCGGACTTATTGGACTACCTGGCTGATGAGGAATGAGAATACCTACAGGAACCCTGAGCATCTGGGACAGTGGAACAAGTAAGGTGTAATCATCTGGGTGGTGTTGACAGAAGGAAAATAGAAGAACAAGCCACACTAACTCTGACAAATACAAATTGTGCAATTCCCAAAGTGCAGCTTATGCAATTGAAGATGTTGTTCAAATGGTGTATTTGAAAGGGGTACTTAGTAATCATCTGTGTGGGATGTTTTAGCTTTTTAGGATATAGTCATTAAGGCAAAGGATGTTTTTCTGTATTTGTTTTGCGTGAGCTTCTTTTTGTTTTTGCATGAGTTTCTTACTGGAGCTCATCAAATTTGACTCAAGCAGAACCATAGCCTTAAGGTGAATAAGGAACTTCCTTGGGAGGTGAACAGGAGTTGAGTTTTTCAAATTACTGGGGATGTGCTCATGGTAATGGCATTTGTTTGGATCTAAAACACTAGATAAAACTGAGAGACTTAGTAAGGTGAAGTGGAGTTGAAGACATAAATTTATCTTTTAGAAGAGGCATTTTGTTAATATCTGAATTGACACTTAAAAACAACTGAGAGACATCTGTGACAGACTGGGTCAAAGCAATTACTTTAGTTAAGGTGAGACATTACACAGTCTCTCTTTTCAAATTGTAAGTTTTGTTTGTTTTTTTTTTTTTCCTCTCTCTGTCTCTCTCTTTGGTTTGTCTTATTACATATGAAAGTGAATAAAGAACTTTGTATTATATAAATATTATATAACATTATATAAGAACACTGAGTGTGAAAGTGGTGGCTTACTGTTGTTTTTCCAATTGTCTATGCTTAAATTGTGTAAGTACTAATTTTTTCAAACCATGTGATAATCAATTGGAAACAGAAGAGAGGATAGCAGAACCACTGGAGTACATTCACTTTCTCTTGAGAGAATTGAACACAACTTTCACTTTACAGTAGTGATGGAGACAACACCAGTATTGCTCTTTTGCAACTTATAAAATGGAGGCTTTAATTCTTAAGAAATATTTTAAATATCCTATTATTTAAGTGTCCTGTTTCTCAGAAACTGGGGATTTCCTTAGTTATATTAAACTATTTGAAAAGTTCTACCAGTAATATTTTAACAGATAGTTAAATCTATTTTATTTTCAAATATGGAGCACAAATAATTTTCATGTTATTTAAACATTTAATAAATACCAAAAACCTCCACATCTATGACTAATATATTTTTTAGGAAGGCCAGTGTTACATGAAATAACTTGCACCTGTGCTGTAAACTGGGACCATTTCTTCTTAACTCTATGAAGATTGGAGACACATGATTCCATGACCCAGAGACCTCACTGCAGGCTCATTTACCGCCTCCATCCAGACAAATGATTCAATCAATCTTTTAAGAAGCTGTAGAGAATGGTTCCAAAATTATGGTCCTTCATGCATGAAAAACCTGAGTATTTTCAGCATCATGTATGTCAGTTTTTCAGAGAATATGAATGTGATGGTAAAGAAGAATTGTAAAACTGGCAGTAAAATGAAGTTATTTCCAATAATTTTAAGTCTATGTTGTAGGGACTTTATACTTTTTTCATTGTTATGACTAGTATTATCTCACCACTTAGAACAGAAATTGAAATATGAGAAAAAGAATATAGGGAGAATAAGAAGGTAATGGATGTGAAGGAGATGGGCACAGCTGTTGAATTGGGATTTGTCTAGAGTTCCATTATATGTGATGCTTTCAGTTGTAACTGAAAGTTAGGTTCAGCTGCTCTATTCAAAAGCTGTTATAGAGGCAAAGTTGGTGGAAAGAAATGTTTGCCTTACTTTAGATGCCAACAACACAGCAAAGGATAGGGGTTAGCCAGCAGGGTGGACTCCTGTTCAAAGGCCAACTCCTTCTCCCCAGATAATCAGTGGGCAAAATCTTTCACGGATGGAGAGGGGCAGCTACATTTGGAAACAGCACAGTCAACTCTGACAGTCATCTTGAAATTGGTCATGTGTTGGTCTGATCAGCATCATCTTGATTGTTTTAAATTCAGTTAATCTTTAGTTCCAGAATCAATTTGTTCCCATTTCCTTGAGGCCAGTTCTCAGAATTGTGGAAGCTTATGTCATGGCTACAGTCTGGTCATCTTGTAGTTAACTTCTTCTTTGTGGTAAGAGTTTCAGTATCTACAAAGCTCACAGGACATAGCTTAGGATGTTATCTATGCCTCTGAAGAGGAACTAAAAGGGCCTTGACTATGCTTAATGACTAAATACTATTATTTAGAATTGTTGGACTGTTTCTCTTTGATTCTGCATTTTCTCATGTTTCCAATTAAACTTACTCAGGTAGTTTGTCCACAGATAAAAGTCAGGCAGAGGACTGGGTGTGGGGAGAAGGACCATTTTATATGGTTATCATCTATACATTTTGAAGAATAACTTCATGACACCCCTTCCAGGAAGCCTTTTATGAACTTCAAGACTGGGTTAGGGTGGTGATTATATAAAACCATAAGTATTTTGTATTTCCCCATACTGCACAGCTCTTCACACTCAATGGTATGTTATTATTTCTTGCTTTACAGATATGTATTTCCTTAGACAGGAATTGTGTCTGACTCACTAGTGCTAACTTCATCATAGTTGTACAATAATTAATCAATGAAAGAATGATTATTATTCAACCTTAAAAAACTGATTCAACTATATGTACTGAACTGCAGTATATTTGGCTTTAGTGTATCTCTGTTTACAATTTTTTTAATTTATTTTTTAATTGGAGTGTAATCGCTTTACAATGTTGGGTTAGTACAACAACATGAATTACCTATGTGTATACGTATATCCCCTTTGTCTTGAGCCTCCCTCCTACCCCACGCCCATCCCACTGCTTCAGGTCACCACTGAGTGCAAGCTGAACTCCTTGTGCCATATAGCAGTCTCCCACTAGCTCTTTTACATATGGTAGTGTGTATATGTGAATGCTACTGTCTTAATTCAGCCCACTCTCTTCAGCCTCCACTCCAGTCCACAAGACCATTCTCTATGTCTACGTCTGCATCTCTATCACTGCCCTGCAGATAGGTTCATAAGTACAATTGTTCTAGATTCATTATATATGCATTAATATACAATATTTTGCTCTTTCTGACTTCATTTGCTATGAGTGACTCTAGATTCATCCACATCACTACAAATAATGCAATTTCATTCCTTTTTACAGCTTTGTAATATTTCATTGCCTATGCACCACATCTTCTTTATCCATTCATCTGTTAATGGATATTTAAGTGCCTTCCATGTACTGGCTATTGTAAATAGTGCTGCAGTAAACATTGGGGTATATATGTTTTTTCCAGTTATGGTTTTCTCAGGGTATATGCCCAGAAATGCTATCACCGGTTAATACATGGTAGTTCTAGTGTAAGTTTTTAAGGAGCCTCAATCCCGTTCTCCATAATGACTATATCAATTTATATTCCCATCAGCAGTGCAAGAGGGTTCCCTTTTCTCCACACCCTCTCCAGCATTTATTTGTAGATTATTGGATCAGTATTTGAGTTCTAATTCTTAGATCTAATTCTTAGAAGTTGAATTAGGTATAACTGCTACTATAACAAAGAGAACAAATAAAAGTTACTAGTAAAAAACAAATACAGTCCTACCTCAGTACACCAAAATCTGTGGATGCTCAAGTCTCACAGTTGGCCCTCAGTATCATGGATCTTCACCCAGATATTCAATCAACAGCATATTGTAAGGAGGCACAACCTGTGGATAGCCAGGGCCACTATACATTATTTTCTTTCCCTCATGGTCTTCCTAGAATGGTACAGGAAAGTTATCCTCCACTAAGTCATTTAGGGATCAGATTTCTTTCAAGTAAGTACACTATTCTAGAGTATGATCTGTTTTCTGGTTCAACTGATACATGTGTGGGATGGGATATGGTTGGGGAGAGATGAATGCAGGGAAGCACATGTGCAATGTTTTAAAGCCAAGGCCTGGTTACATTTAACACTTAGAAGCAATGGGAGTTGAAAAATGTAGCTGGTCCCCAACTTCTTGATTTTCAGGAAGAAGGAGAGGATGGATTTTAGATAACTTAAAAACTATACCAGCTTTTAGAAAAGACCCTGATATTGGGAAAGATCAAAGGCAGGACGAGAAGGGAACGGCAGAGGATGAGATGGTTGGATGGTGTTACCGACTTGATGGACATGAGTTTGAGCAAGCTCTGGGAGTTCGTAAGGACAGGGTGCTTGGGGTGCTGCAGTCCATGGGGTCACAAAGACTCAGACACGACTGAACTGAACGGATACTAGTTTTGACTTTCAATAATTAGAAGTGAAATGGTCATATGGCTTAAATATGCAATTTGAATCATCATTGTACTTTTTTTTTTAACATAGCTATCATTAAACTTAAAAATGTTTAATTCATGGTTAAATATTTTTATAACACACCCATATAATAGAATGCTAAGTAGTTTTTTTTTTTAATTCTTTTTTAAATAAATAGTTAATGTAATGGGAATCAGTATAGCATATGTAGCTATTTTAAACTAGCAAGATATGGGAAAAAGTTATACACTAAAATAACTAATGTTTATAAAAATATTGTTTGGATAAGTAAAGCAAAGAAATTAGAAAAAAAATCAAAATGTTAGTGTCATCTGTTTTTGAGCCTTAAACAATTTTATTTTGTATAGACTTATTAAACTTACCTGAATATTTTTCAAATATTTTATTAGTCTTTAAGACATGGCAATGATTATAACCCTACAGCAGCAGAGAGTTTATTTTTAAGAGTAAGAAACATTTTATGAATGTGTCAAGAAATAACATTTCTTGCAAAGATGGGCTTGATATAGGACAGAAATGGTATGGACTTAACAGAAGCAGAAGATATTAAGAGGTGGCAAGAATACACAGAAGAACTGTACAAAAAAGATATTAATGACCCAGATAATCCCAATGGTGTGATCACTCATCTACAGTCAGACATCCTGGAATGTGAAGTCAAGTGGGCCTTAGAAAGCATCACTACGAAAAAAGCTAGTGGAGGTGATTGAATTCCAGTGGAGCTATTTCAAATCCTGAAAGATGATTCTGTGAAAGTGCTGCACTCAATATGCCAACAAGTTTGGAAAACTCAGCAGTGGCCACAGGACTGGAAAATGTCAGTTTTCATTCCAATACCAAAGAAAGGCAATGCCAAAGAATGCTCAAACTACTGCACAATTGCACTCATCTCACATGCTAGTAAAGTAATGCTCAAAATTCTCCAAGTCAGGCTTCAGCAATACATGAACCGTGAACTTCCTGATGTTCAAGCTGGTTTTAGAAAAGGCAGAGGAACCAGAGATCAAATTGCCAACATCTGCTGGATCATGGAAAAAGCAAGAGAGATCCAGAAAACCATCAATCTCTGCTTTATTGACTATGCCAAAGCCTTTGACTGTGTGGATCACAATAAACCGTGGAAAATTCTGAGAGAGATGGGAATACCATACCACCTGACCTGCCTCTTAAGAAATCTGTATGCAGGTCAGGAAGCAAGAGTTAGAACTGGACATGGAACAACAGACTGGTTCCAAATAGGACAAGGAGTACGTCAAGACTGTATACTGTCACCCTGCTTATTTAACTTCTATGCAGAGTACCTCATGAGAAACGCTGGACTGGAAGAAACACAAGCTGGAATCAAGATTGCTGGGAGAAATATCAATAACCTCAGATATGCAGATAACACTACCCTTATGGCAGAAAGTGAAGAGGAACTAAAAAGTCTCTTGATGAAAGTGAAATAAGAAAGTGAAAAAGTTGGCTTAAAGCTCAACATTCAGAAAACGAAAATCATGGCATCTGGTGCCATCACTTCATGGGAAATAGATGGGGAAACAGTGGAAACAGTGTCAGCCTTTATTTTTTTGGGCTCCAAAATCACTGCAGATGGTGACTGCAGCCATGAAATTAAAAGATGCTTACTCCTTTGAAGAAAAGTTATGAGCAGCCTAGATAGCATATTAAAAAGCAGAGACATTACTTTGCTGACAAAGGTCCATCTAGTCAAGGCTATAGTTTTTCCAGTAGTCATGTATGGATGTGAGAGTTGGACTGTGAAGAAGGCTGAGCGCCAAAGAATTGATGGTTTTGAACTGTGGTGTTGGAGAAGACTCTTGAGAGTCCCTTGGACTGCAAGGAGATCCAAGCAGTCCATTCTGAAGGAGACCAGCCCTAGGATTTCTTTGGAAGGAATGATGCTAAAGCTGAAACTCCAGTTCTTTGGCCACCTCATGCGACAACGCATTGACTCATTGGAAAAGACTCTGATGCTGGGAGGAATTGGAGGCAGGAGGAGAAGGGGACGACAGAGGATGAGATGGCTCGTTGGCATCACTGACTCAATGGACGTGAATCTGAGTGAACTCCGGGAGTTGGTGATGGACAGGAAGGCCTGTCGTGCTGCGATTCATGAAAGAGTCGGATAAGACTGAGTGACTGAACTGAACTGAACCTTGTTTTCGTCTGCTTGTCAGATCTAGTACGTTTGATGCAGCACTAAGTGTGGAATCAGATCTCCCTTTGAACCTTGACTCTGTTACTTGATAGCTATACATTTTCTTGAAAAAAAAAAAAAAAATTCCTTAACCTCCTGATGGACAATTTCCACATCAGATCAATTTAGTGGGGCTAAAAGTTTGTACCCTATGGAGTTCTTAAGAGCACTAAGTAAGATAATAGGTACGAAAGAATTTTATAAATGGTTAATCATTATGTTAGATATTGATACTAATACTCCTAGAAATTAAACTGAACCAAGTGTTTAAATCACAATGGACTCTGAATTTGACTCATTCATATTGGATTACATGCCCTGATTAACTATAATAAGGCAATAAATAAAATTATTCTGCTAGATTCAAATAACTAGAAGATAACTTGCTTAGGGTGATGGTGAGACCTTTTCAACCTCTTCTAGTAACATTGCTGTGTCTAACTTTAAACAAATAGCTAATGGTCCTAAAGTTCATTTTTCATATAAAGATTAACATTATTTTGAAAAGATTTTCTATATATGTTTATTTTTTTAATTTAAACGTCATTTATTAGTATTATTAATAACCAAAATATTAATTTTTAGCTATAATTTCATTTTTCTGAAATTTGTCAACATAAGATAAAATTAGTAAAAGATATGCACGAATGTTCTGAACTATATCTGAAACTTTCAGTAAATCTAAAATTATTTCAAAATAAAAGCTTTAAAAAGTCCTCGTATGCATTATATCAATTTTTTTAAAGCATAACTATTTCTGGTGACACAATAAACCATTGATAAATATGAGATCTGAAAGATTTGGGGAGAAACAAATACTTCCTTTTCCATTGCTTATATTTTCTTCCATTTTTTTAACCTTGTCAATAAAGTGTTTTTTTAATCATTTTTTTATTTTACTTTACAATACTGTATATGGTTTTAAGGTAAACAAAAAAATTTATAAATAACATGAAAACAAAGTAAAGTGGCATAAGTCATTTTGCTCTCTTGGAAAATTCTTAACAACATCATGTTTATAATTAAAATATAATTCACATGTAATGAATTGTACAGAAAATATGAAATCTGACAAGATTTACAAATGCATAGATCCATGTAACCCACATCTTATAAAGTACAGATTATTTTCATTTTCATTATTTCAGAAAGTTCCTGTGCTACCTTCTAGTCTATATATTCATTTGTAGTCACTGTGATTTTTCTTATTATAATAGATGATTTTACTTGATAAAAATGAAATCATACAATATGCACTTTTTGTTTCTAGCTTCTTCTGCTTAACAATGTTTTGGTGATTCATCAATTTAGTTTTATAAACTTGTTTATTCACTGTTATCTTCGGTAGAATGTTCCATAGTTTTTGCCTTTATATTTCCTATTTATATTTTATTTTTCCTATTTATATTATGTTTTCTAAACTTTCTCCATTGAATATATATTTATTTGAGTAATAAGCAAAATGCAATGAACATTAATGTAAGAATTTTGTAATGACTCAGAAAAAGATAAATTTATCCATACTTTATTTCAGCTGTTCATTCTGATATAAATAGTGATCTAGTTGATCAATAGCCAGGTAGACTAATGGTCTCTCAAAGAAAATAACCCAGAAAACTTGCACGTAGAAAGGAATGGTAATCGTGACTTATGGTCCTCTTTCAAAGATATAAAAGCTGTTCTAACAGTAGAGCAAATGCATATTGTAACATTTTTGTATAAAATCTTATCACAAAGCTCATGAAAGCACATAAATGTCTTACTTCCCCAAATCACTGAAGCAAAATGTATGAAATGAGTGCAGCATTCAAAAGATAAGCCCACTTTTCTTATCTAAATGGTTCAATAGGTTTAAAAAAAAAAAAAGCTCAGCGATTCATTATTTATCTGCCCTGAGTTTGATTCTAGATTACTACTGATCACAACTAAAAAAAAAAAAAAAAAAAAAAACACAAAAAAAAAACACATTTTTATCATGGGAACTGCTCACCTTTTCCCAATAACAGGATATTTTACTTTTAGGGAACATTTCTCTGCATAATTATGATAAGTAGCCATTTTAACACATTTATATGTTTTAATCAAGTTCATTTTCATTTATAAACCAAATTAAAATTTTTTAAAGGGAAGCTTTGATATCACCATCAGTATTTTCTTCTTTTATTGGCAGGTTGTGATATATGTCCATTGGGAATGTATGTAGAAACATGTGGTATATGTAGAAACACATATAGCAGTCACCTTATAATTAAGATACTCTGATCTGTAACTCAGTTACTTCCTGGCACTTCTCTTGTTATAGGAAACTGTCCTTTAACCTGTGGGTATAACTGGAAGATTTGTTGTGGACTCTTTCTTGCCCATGCAATCCCTGGAATATCCACATGGTGCACTGTCATCGGGCATTAGCTGTGGTTCACCTCCAATAGTGCTGATCACCCCCAGGGATCTGAGTCATTATTTAACTAAATATTGTAGGTAACTGCCTGTTCTTTGCCACATCCAGGAGATAGTGTGGACCAGTCTTTCCCATAGTATTGGTTCCTGATTGCTTTAGTCTCCCAGAACCAATTTTGGTGGTGGTGTTTATTCGCTAAGTTTTGTTTGACTCTTTGGAACCCCACGGACTGCAGGACACCAGGCTTCCCTGTCTTTCACTATCTTTTGGAATTTTCTTAGACTCATGTACATTGAGTTGATGATGCCATCCCACCATCTCATCATCTGTTGACCCCTTCTCCTCCTGCCCTCAATCTTTTCTAACATCAGGGTCTTTTCCAGTGAGTCATCTCTTCACATCAGGTAGTCAAAATATTGGAGTTTCAGCTTCAGCATCCGTCCTTCCAATGAATGAATATTCAGGGTTGATTTCCATTAGGATTGATTGGTTTGATCTCCTTGTTGTCCAAGGGATGCTCAAGAGTCCTCCCCAGCACCACAGTTCGAAGGCATCAGTTTTTTGAAGATTATGGACCATAAAATAAAGCTCAGTCTTTATTGTGGTTCAACTGTCACATCCGTATTTGACTACTATAAAAAACTATGACTTTGACTGGATGAACCTTTGCCAGTAAAGTGATGTCTCTGCTTTTCAATATGCTGTCTCGGTTTGTCATAGCATTCCTTCAGGGAGCAAGTGTCTTTTTAATTTCGTGGCTGCAGTCACCATCCACAGGGATTTTGGAGCCCAAGAAAATAACGTCTATCACTGTTCCCATCTTTTGCCCCATCAATTTGCCATGAAGTGATGGGACCAGATGCCATGATCCTGGTTTTTTGAATGTTGAGCTTTAAGCCAGCTTTTTCACTCTCCTCTTTCATCTTCATCAAGAGGCTCTTTAGTTCCTCTTCTTTTTGTATAATAAGGGTAGTGCCATCTGCATACCTGAGGTTATTGATTTTTTTCTTGGCAATCTTAATTCCAGTTTGAGCTTTATCCAGCCTGGCATTTCTTATAATGTACACAACATGTAAGTTAAATAAGCAGGGTAAAAATATACAGCCTTGATAGACTCCTTTTACAATTTTGAACCAGTCCATTGTGCTATGTTCTGTCCCCATTGTTGTTTCTTCTTGTCCGACATACAGGTTTCTCAGGAGGCAGGTAAGGTGGTCTGGTATTCCCACCTCTTTAAGCATTTCCAGTTTGCTGTGTGGTTATCCACACAGTCAAAGGCTTTAGCACAGTCAGTGAACCAGAATTAGTTTGTTTTTTTTTTTTTTCTGGAATTCTTTTGCTTTTTCTATGATTCATAGATGTTGGCAATTTAATATTTGGTCCCTCTAACTTTTCTAAATCCAGCTTGAACATCTGGAATTTCTCAGTTAATGTACTGTTGAAGCCTAGCTTGCAGGATTTTGAGAATTAATTTGCTAGCATGTGAAGTGAGTGAAAATGTATGGTAATTTGAACATTCTTTGGCATTGCCCTCCTTGGGATCGAAATGAAAACTGATCTTTTCGTCTTGTGGCTACTGCAGAGTTTTCCAAATTTGCTGGCATATTGAGTGCAGCACTTTCACAGCATCATCTCTTAGGATTTGAAATAACTCAGCTGGAATTCCATCACTTCCACTAGCTTTGTTTGTAGTAATGGAGGAGAAGGGGACGACAAAGGATGAAGTGGTTCAATGGCATCACTGACTCAATGGACATGAGTTTGGGTAAACTCTGGGAGTTGGTGATGGACAGGGAGGCCTGGTGTGCTTCAGTTCACTGGATTGCAAAGAGTCAGACACGACTGAACTGAAACTGAATGCTTCCTAAGGCTCACTTGACTTTGCACTCCAGAATGTTTGGCTCTAGGTGAGTGATCACACTGTTTTTTGTATAGTTATTCCATATATTCTTTCCAACTCTTCTTAATATTTTCTGCTTCTATTAGGTCCATACTGTTTCTGTGTTTTATTGTGCCCATCTTTACATGAAATGTTCCATTGGTGTTTCTAATTTTCTTGAAGAGATATTGCCAGGAGCCAGTGTGAGGAACTTCACCAGTGGCAAAAGTCATGAGGAAGGAGGCTCAGCATATGAAAAGGTGGGATTGAGCCTCAGGAGACCCCCTGTTCCCGAGCATATACCCCCAAAACCAGAGTCTGCCTACTTTACTGCTTCATGCACTCACCTACACCTCTGACTTTACGGGGGGCTGTCCCCCACCACCTCTCTCAGAGAAGGAGTTAACTTGCAGCTCCAGTCAATAAAAACTCCTGGGCGTGACAAGAGTGTTTCAACTTACAAACTCCTCTGAAGGTTCTCTAGCCTGCCTGAAGAGGTTCATCCGGCCACATGTGATTGTTTACAGCCTCCCAACCATGAGAGGCACAAGATGCTTTAAACTTTCTAAATACAGATTCTTTTGAGAAGTTAGAAAATTATTAGTGTAGTATTGATGGCTGATTAAGAATTATATTGGTGAAGGGTTTTTCATTTGCTGGGCCAATATTTGCTGCTAAGCCTCCATATCCCCTGCCCTTATACACATTAATGAATATAACTAGCATATAAGAGAAATAAGTATTAACCTTTGATATTAATCATGTTAAACCTTAGGCTAAGTAAAGTCCTTTCTTGATTATAACCACCTGCAGCCTCACCCTATAGGAATGCAACTTTATCTGGTACCTTCAGAGGGTGGCACCTGTTTTAAGTAAAAATCACCCCTGGAAAAAATAAGTTTTCTGATTGACTGACTGTTATCAGAAAGGACCTATAAAATAACAGCAGGCCTCATGGCCAGAAGGTGATGTAAAACCCCTAAGACCTTTGTATACATTTATATGAAGAACCTGATTTTGACAAGGGTCAGGTCTGCTGACCCCACATGACTCTGTATTCTATCTCTATGTGTAATAAAAAGTATATAAGCAAACTTGAAAATAAAGAAAACAGGTCAGTTCCTGGAAAGACTGATTCCCCTGTGTCGTTCTTTCTTGTTCTCCATTTTTCTGGCTGAATTCCCATCTGGAGTGTGGAGGCTCACCATGTCTACTTACTTGCCCTGGCCTCTAAGACCCACGTGAGAGGGACCCTCCGCTATTCAAGTGGGTGCCGGTGGCCTACGTAGATGGTGCAAATTCCTTGTCTTGGAGTTTTATTGGTTTTCCACATAAACCAAGTTATTCAGCATCTTTTTGTCCACTAATTTTCCTACTACACTATTCTTTTCTAATCTCTTTATATTTCTAATTAAATAGCTTTTTCCTAGGATGCTGACTCCATCTCCCCTTCGAAGTACCCTGGATCCACCAGGGCTGGACCCCGGCAAGATATCTAGTCTTTTTCATTGTATTGTTTTCTTCTATTTCTTTGCATTTTTCATTTAAGATATATATATATATATATATATATATATCTGCTGTTCTTTGGAACTCTGAATTCAGATGAGTATATCTTTTTTTTTTCTTTTCCTCCTTTGCCTTTGCTTCTCTTCTTTTCTCAGATACTTATAAAGCCTCCTCAGACAACCATTTTGCCTTGTTGCCTTTGTTTTTCTCGGGGATGGTTTTGGTCACTGCCTCCTGTACAGTGTTATGAACCTCCATCCATAGTTCTTCAGGTACTCTAGCCTATCTAATCCCTTGAATCCATTTGTAAAATCCACTGTATAATCATAACAGATTTGATTTAAATCATACCTTTGTTGGAACTCACCAAAAAAGATACCCCACATCCGGGGACAAAGGAGAAGCCTTAATAAGGTGGTAAGAACAGCACAATTATGTTAAAATCAAACTCCATTCAAGCCAGAGACTCTTGGAGGGCAGAAATAAAACCTTGCACACACCAGGGTCCAAGGAAAAGAGCAGTGACCCTCAAGAGACTGAGCCAGACTTTTCTGTGAGTGTTTGATGGTCTCCCATGGTGACATGGCCCAGCAGTGGCCTGCCATGGGGACAAGGGCACTGGAGGTAGCAGTTCTGGGAGGCATGGCATGTGGCATAAGTCCTCTTGGAGGAGGTCACCATTAGACCTACCATAGAACTGCCGGGTGAGCAACTCACAAACTGGAGAACAATTATACCAAGGAAGTTCTCACCTGTTGTAAAGGTTCTAAGCCCCACATCAGATTTCCCAGCTTGAGGATCCAGTAAAGGGACTGGGAATCCCCAGAAAATCTGACTTTGAAGGTCAGCAGAATTTGATTACAGAATTTTCACAAGACTGGGGAAACAGAGACTCTTGCAGGGCACAAACAAAACCTTGTATGCACCAGGACCCAGGGGAAAGGAACAGTGATCCCACAAGAGAGTGAGTGAGACTTGCCTGTGAGTATGTGGGAGTCTCTGGTCGTGAAGGCATGTCAACAGTGGCCTGCCAGGAAGTAAGGGGCATTGGCAGCAGCAGTCCTGGGAAGTTGATGCATTGGCATGAGTCATCTTGGAGGACTTTAGCCTTACCATAGAGCCTGCAGACTCCAGGACTGGGCTGCTTCAGGCCAAACTATAGGGAGGGAACACTGCCCACCCATCAGCAGGAAATTGGATTAAAGTTTTACAGAGCAAGACCCAGTTTTCCCCACAGCCAATCCTTTCCATTAGGAAGCTTGCACAACTTTTGGGATGCACTAAATCTTGGCTTTAGTTTTGTCTCAGTGTTTGCACAAACTTACTATATGACTTAGCTTTGGGGACACTGAGTAACTGAATATGTATTTTAACATCATAGAAATGTTACTGATGGCACATACACATGGTGAGGGCTGTGAAGGATACGGGAAGCCTCTCATGTTTATGCATACTTTCAGTTGGGCGTTCAGAAAGAAAATCCAGCATAGAAGATACTCCAGAATTACTGGTTACAGCTAGAGAGTTACTGGACCTCTTTATCATTATTTTTCAGCCATAGACAAAGAGCATGATATGCAGGAAATTCCAGAACTGCCTTAATATTCAAATTATTTGGATTAACTGCAATTACATGTAAAAAAAAGGGGGGGGAGGGGGGAAGCCTACTATACAGAGTGAAGTAAGCCAGAAAGAAAAACACCAATAGAGTATACTAACGCATATATATGGAATTTAGAAAGATGGTAATGATAACCCTGTATGTGAGAAAGCAAAAGAGACACAGATGTATAGAACAGTATTTTGCACTCTTTGGGAGAGGGAGAGGGTGGGATGATTTGGGGGAATGGCATTGAAACATGTATAATATCATATATGAAACGAATCGCCAGTCCAGGTTCAACGCATGATACTGGATGCTTGGGGCTGGTGCACTGAGATGACCCAGAGGGATGGTACGGGGAAGGAGGAGGGAGGGGGGTTCAGGATGGGGAACACGTGTATACCTATGGCAGATTCATGTTGATGTATAGCAAAACCAATACAATATTGTAAAGTAATTAACCTCCAATTAAAATAAATAAATTTATATATTTTCTAAATTAAAAAATAATAATATTGTGCTTTGCATTTAACATTACTTGTACAGCTATGAACTAATTGATTTACTAATATCAGGATAGAATAATGAACATTTTTAACAGAACTCGATGAAATTTCTTGAAGGAGGGTATTTGTTACAAAATGCTTGCTTGATCCTCCTACTGTTCTACTCCAGGAAAAAAATGGTCATTGGGTCTATGTGCAATGAAAGCTGAGTTGCAAGTGGAAATTTGGAGACAATTTAATTAAAACTTAGGCTTATATCTCCATTGCTGCATTTTTCTGCTTGAGTTTTAAGAACAAGTTTTTCTTAAATTTTTAAAAAATCAAGGACCTGCAAATATATTAGAAATAAAAAATAAGGTCTTAAATTTGCATCTAAAAATAGTGTTTGGTTTTTCAAGCAGAGCACAAAACTTTGGGGACTGCATCAATAAAATTGCAACATCCCTATATTAGGGTTCTCCAGAAACAGAACCAATAGATCTGTATATATCTCTGTCTATATCTGTATATCTATTTATGTCTATATTCCCTCTCTGTAAATATCTATGTGTGGATGTATTGTAAAGAATTGACTTGTGATAATGGAGGAGGGCTAGTTCTGAGGGCTAGTTCCAAGGCCTGCAGTGTGAATAAACAACTTGGAGACCCAGTAAAGCTGATGATGGTTTGGTTCCAGTCCAAGCCTGAAGACCCAAGAACCAGGGGAGACAGTGGTGGTATTTCTGCTCAGAGACTGGCAGGCTTGAGATCCAGGAACTGCCAACTGTTCAAATCCATGGGCAGGAAAAAAAGTTGACATCCCAGTTTGCAGGCAGTCAGGTAAAAAGAATTCAGTGTTACTTGGGGAGGGTCATCCTTTTTTTCTATTCAGGCCTTCAACTGATTGAGGCCCACCCACATTAGGGAGGGCAATCTGCATTACCTAAACTTCCAATTGAAATATTAACCTTATACAAAACACCCTCACAGAAACATCCAGAATAATCGTCACCAGGCATCTGAGGACCCATGCCTCAGTCAAGTTTATGCATAACGTTAATCAGCATGATCACCATCAGCATTTGGTTCAGTAGGTGAAGAGGAGATATTAGAAGAAAGGAATTTAAGAACTTAGTGCCAACACCAGCAGCAGCAACAGGAAACAACAGAGGCAGAACTGATATATTTTTCTTTTTTTTACCGACTGGTTGGAAGTAAGCATTGACTTAGTGTTATTCCAGGACTGTAGAAGCAATTAGCTAGGGGTTGTACTGAAGCTTTTTCCCATTTCTCTTTAGTGCTAAACTTTTAAAATCTGAACATTATATTTTAAAACAATCAATTGTATTATAATGGTAATAGTATAAAATAGCAAATAGTCGTATCATTTCACAGTTTGGGGATATAAATTAAGATTTACAGTTGATACTTGAACAACAGGGTTTTTTTTGTGT
Source organism: Oryx dammah (assembly GCF_014754425.2). Lineage (NCBI taxonomy): Eukaryota > Metazoa > Chordata > Mammalia > Artiodactyla > Bovidae > Oryx > Oryx dammah. The sequence continues at coordinate 1,637,704 of NW_024070198.1, forward strand.
GGGTCCACTTATATGCTGATTTTTTAAAACAAATATATTGGAAATACTTTGGAGTTTTTCAAAATTTAAAAAACTCACTGATGAACTATGTAGCCTAGAAATATCAAAATAAGTCAGAAAAAAGTTATAAGTACATAAAATATATGTAGATACTAGTATTTTATTTACTGCCATAAAATACATATAGATTTATAATAAAAAGTTAGAATTTTTACATACATTTAAAGACCATACATGGTGTCATTTGCAGTTGAGAAGCATAAATAAATGTGAAAATGAAGTATTAAATTTAACTGCATAAAATTTTCTGTGGTATATACTGTACTACTGTAATTTTGCAACCACCTTCTCTTACTACTGTAGAGAACTTAAGTGTTGCTAGTATTCACTTGATGCTGATAATCACTGTATGAACAGTTCCTCTTATGTCTCTTGAGTAAATTGTGTATCACTGTAAAAAATGATATTTTGAAGATCTCTTGTACTTTTCATCATGTTTAGTGCAATAGCATAAACTTTGAATAATATCTTGGGGCCCATGTAAAGCGCCACTAGTAATGCTAGAAGTACTCCCAAGAAGCAGAGAAAAGTCATGACATTACAAGACGCTGAACTGCTTGATATGCACCACAGACTGAGATGTGTGCCTGCAGTTGCCTACTATTTCAAGATAAATGAATCCAGAGAAATGATCTCTATAAATAAATAAATTAATTAAGCTGTTGCTGCAGCTTTGCCAGCAGGTGCAAAAACTTTACACTTGTTGCAAAACATTCTTTTCTCTTGTACTGAAACTGCAGCTTAGCTTTTATGTGGGTGGTATAGGAATGCTGTAAAAAAAAAAAAAAAAAAAAGAATACCTATTCTTGGCCTTTTGGCTGAGATCGCAGATGGTAAAGCATCTGTCTATGATGTGGGAGACTCGGGTTCAATCCTTGGGTTGGGAAGATTCCTTGGAGAAGGAAATGGCAATCCACTTCAGTACTATTGCCTGAAAAATCCCATGGACAGAGGAGCCTGGTAGGCTACAGTCCATGGGGTCGCAAAGAGTGGGACACGACTGAGTGACTTCACGTTCACGTTCACGTTCAGACTCTAAAATGATTCACGAAAAAGTGGAGTCATTATACAGCAACTTAAGGCAAAGGTGAAGGGTCTAAAGCTGAGAAATCTAATGCAAGCAAAGGATGGTTTGCTAATTTTAAAAAGCAGTTTGGCTTAAATGTCAGGGTAGTAGGAGAAGCAGCTTCTGCTGACTGAGGCAGCAGATAGGTTCCCAGATGCCATTAATAAAATCATTGAGAAAGAATATCTGCCTGAACAGGTTTTTAATGCAACAAAAGTAACCCATTCTGGAGAAAAAAAAAAGAGACAAAGGATATATATTAGTAAGGAAGAGAAGTGAGCACCAGAATTTAAGGCAGGAAGGAATGGGCTAAGTCTAATATGCTAATTCTGTTAGGTTTATGGCCTGGACTGCCCTTATATGTAAAACTGCTAACCCTTGAGGCTTGAGTGGAAAAAATAAAATCAGCTGCTGGCCTTTTGATTGTTCAAGAAAGCCTGGATAATGAGAACTTTTATTTATTTATTTTTTCTTCTGAATTGGTTCCATTGATGCTTTGTTGCTGAAGTCAGGAAGTACCATCTCTATAAAGTATTTCCTTTTATTTTTTTTTTAATAATAATAGACAATGTCCCTGGCCACCTAGAACCCCAAGAGTTCAGCACTGAAAGTACTGAAGTGATCTGCAAGCCCCCAAACACAATGTATCTAATTCTAGCCTAAGCACCTTTAGGGTTTACTACACACAGTACTCTTTGGAAAGGATCGTCAGTGCTATGGATGAAAACCTTGATAGGGAGGACATCTTGAAAGTGTGGAGGGATTACTTCCTCACTGAAGATTCCCTTGTTGTTATAGAAAAAGCTGTGAAAGTCATGGAACCCCAGACAAGTTTTCAAGCCTGTTGAAAAAAACTCTGTCCAGAGGATGTGCATGACTTCACAGGATTTAAAACAGAGCCAATTAAGGAAATCATGAAAGAGTTTGTTGCTATGGCAAAAAAGGGGAGCCTGTGTGTGAAAGTTTTCAAGATATGGATCTTGGATAAATTCAAGAACTAATAGTCACTATACCAGAGGAATTAACAGCAAGATTTGGTGGAGATGAGTGCTTCCAAACCAGAGGCAGATGATGAAGAAGAAGATGTAGACAAAAGAGAGTCCCAGAAAACAAATTGACATTAGAGAATCTGGAGGAAGTGTTCTGATTATTCAAGAATGCTTTGACTTCTTGTATAACATGGACTCCTCTATGAAACTGAAGGAAATGGTGGAATAAGGATTGGTAAGTACCATGTGGAAACATTTTCAGAGAGATAAAAAACAGCAAAGTCAGTAAAATACAGTATGGATGTGTTTCTTTAAAATGGTATGGAGTATGCTGGCCTATTCTAGCTCTTTCTACCTTCTTCTCTTCTGCCTTGGCCACCCCTTTTCTACCTCCTCTTCAGCCTAATCAACGTGAAGAAGATGAGGATAAAACCTTTCAAGGTGGTCTGCTTTCACTTAATGAATCATAAATAATTATTATGCATACAGTTAATAAACTTGTCTTCATATGAAAAGCCAATAACTGTGTGGTGAGAATTGTGTAAGATGTTTTGTGTCATTGTTATCATTATCACCTAAGTATTCATTATGTAGAACACGATATGCAAGACTTGTATTGTTATGGATAGTCTATGCCTTACTTAGACATAAGGTGAGTGATATTTAATATAAAATCAATGGTGTGTTTTCTTTACCATTTAACTACTTTGCTTTCAAAGATTTACATTACTGTATAGTATGCCCGCTTCTCTCTGCCCCTCTCCCTTGCAATTGGAGAACTGTATATCAGCCTATCATTGCCGATGTATTATCTTTTTTTTAAGGGCTTCCCTGAGGACTCACATGGTAAAGAATCTGCCGGCAATGCAGGAGACAGGGTTTTGATCCTGGGTCAGGAAGGTCCTCTGGAGAGGGAATGATTACCCACTCCAGTATTCTTGCCTGGAGAATTATGTTTTGAATCCTGTATTATATTAAATGCCATCGAATTTTATGATTCATTCATTAGTGTGTAGGCTAGACCTCCATGAAGCAAATATACTGATTACAATAGGCTACCACAAGCAGTCATATTGCTGCTTTGTTGTTATCAGTGAATGAATTGTTATGCCTGTAAATAATGTGAGAAAGAAATCGATATATATCTTTTTATTTCTGATGTCCAGTGTTCAGTTCAGTTCAGTTCAGTCGTTCAGTCGTGTCCGACTCTTTGTGACCCTATGAATCGCAGCACGGCCTGTCCATTTACCAACTCCCGGAGTTCACTCAGACTCATGTCCATTGAGTCAGTGATGCCATCCAGCCATCTCATCCTCTGTCGTCCCCTTCTCCTCCTGCCCACAATCCCTCCCAGCATCAGAGTCTTTTCCAATGAGTCAGCACTTCACATGAAGTGGCCAAAGTTCTGGAGTTTCAGCTTTAGCATCATTCCTTCCAAAGAACACCCAGGGTTGATTTCCTTCAGAATGGACTGGTTGGATTTCCTTGCAGTCCAAGGGACTCTCAAGAGTCTTCTCCAACACCACAGTTCAAACACATCAATTCCTTGGTGCTCAGCCTTCTTCACAGTCCAACTCTCACATCCATACTAGACTACAGGAAAAACCATAGCCTTGACTAGATGGACCTTAGTCAGCAAAGTAATGTCTCTGCTTTTGAAAATGCTATCTAGGTTGGTCATAACTCTTCTTTCAAGGAGTAAGCTTCTTTTAATTTCATGGCTGCAGTCACCATCTGCAATGATTTTGGAGCCCCCCTAAATAAAGTCTGACATTGTTTCCACTGTTTCCCCATCTATTTCCCATGAAGTAATGGGATTAGATGCCATGATCTTCGTTTTCTGAATGTTGAGCTTTAAGCCAAATTTTTCACTCTCCTTTTTCACTTTCAACAAGAGGCTTTTTAGTTCCTCTTCACTTTCTGCTATAAGGGTGGTGTCATCTGCATATCTGAGGTTATTGATATTTCTCCCAGCAATCTTGATTCCAGCTTGTGTTTCTTCCAGTCCAGCATTTCTTATGATGTACTCTGCATATAGATTAAATAAGCAGGGTGACAATATACAGCCTTCACGTACTCCTTTTCTATTTTGAGCCAGTCTGTTGTTCCATGTTCAGTTCTAACTGTTGCATCCTGACCTGCATACAGATTTCTCAAGAGGCAGGTCAGGTGGTCTGGTATTCCCATTTCTCTCAGAATTTTCCACAGTTTATTGTGATCCACACAGTCAAAGTCTTTGGCATAGTCAATAAAGCAGAAATATATGTTTTTCTGGAACTCTCTTGCTTTTTCCATGATCCAGCAGATGTTGGCAATTTGATCTCTTGTTCCTCTGCCTTTTCTAAAACCAGTTTGAACATCAGGAAGTTCACGATTCACGTATTGCTGAAGCCTGGCTTGGAGAATTTGTAGCTTTACTTCACAAGTGTGTGAGATGAGTGCAGTTGTGTGGTAGTTTGAGCATTATTTGGCATTGCCTTTCTTTGGGATCAGAATGAAACTGACATTTTCCAGTCCTGTGGCCACTGCTGAGTTTTCCAAATTTGCTAGCATATTGAGTGCAGCACTTTCACAGCGTCATCTTTCAGGATTAGAAATAGCTTAACTGGAATTCCATCACCTCCACTAGCTTTCTTCATAGTGATGCTTTCTAAGGCCCACTTGACTTCACATTCCAGGATGTCTGGGTCTAGATAAGTGATCACACCATCGTGATTTTCCGGGTTGTGTAGACCTTTTTTGTACAGTTCTGTGTATTCTTGCCACATCTTCTTAATATCTTCTGCTTCTGTTAGGTCCGTACCACTTCTGTCCTTTATCGAGCCCATGTTTGCATGAAATGTTCCCTTGGTATCTCTAATTTTCTTGAAGAGATCTCTCATCTTTCCCATTCGGTTGTTTGCCTCTATTACCTTGCATTGATCGCTGAAGAATGCTTTATTATCTCTTCTTGCTATTCTTTGGAACTCCACATTCAGATGCTTATATCTCTCTTTTTCTCCTTTGTTTTTTGCTTCTCTTCTTTTCACAGCTATTAGTAAGGCCTCTCCAGATAGCCATTTTCCTTTTTTGCATTTCTTTTCCATGGGGATGGTATTGATCCCTGTCTCGTGTACAATGTCACAAACCTCATTCCATAGTTCATCAGGCACTCTATCTATCAGATCTAGGCCCTTAAATCTATTTCTCACTTCCACTGTATAATCATAAGGGATTTGATTTAGGTCATACCTGAATGGTCTAGTGGCTTTCCGTACTTTCTTCAGTTTAAGTCTTAATTTGGTAATAAGGAGTTCATGATCTGAGCCACAGTCAGCTCCTAGTCTTGTTTTGTTGACTGTATAGAGCTTCTCCATCTTTGGCTGCAAAGAATATAATCAATCAGATTTCAGTGTTGACCATGTGGTGATTTTCATGTGTAGAGTCTTCTCTTGTGTTGTTGGAAGAGGGTGTCTGCTATGCCAGAGCATTTTCTTGGCAAAATGCTATTACTCTTCGCCTTGCTTCATTCCGCATTCCAAGGCTAAATTTGCCTGTTACTCCAGGTGTTTCTTGACTTCCTACTTTTGCATTCCTGTCCCCTATAATGAAAAGGACATTTTATTTGGGTGTTAGTTCTAAAAGGTCTTGTAGGTCTTCATAGAACCGTTCAACTTCAGCTTCTTTAGCGTTACTAGTTGGGGATACACTTGGATTACCGTGATATTGAATGGTTTCCCTTGGAGACGAACAGAGATTATTCTGTCATTTTTGAGATTGCATCCAAGTACTGCATTTTGGACTCTTTTGTTGACCATGATGGCTACTCCATTTCTTCCGAGGGATTCCTGCCTAGAGTAGTAGATACAATGGTCATCTGAGTTCAATTCACCCATTCCAGTCCATTTTAGTTCACTGATTCCTAGAATGTCAACGTTCACTCTTGCCATCTCTTGTTTGATCACTTCCAATTTGCCTTGATTCATGGACCTGACATTCTAGGTTCCTATGCAATATTTCTCTTTACAGCATCAGACCTTGCTTCTATCGCCAGTGACATCCACAGCTGGATATTGTTTTTGCTTTGGCTTCATCCCTTCATTCTTTTTAGTTATTTTCCCACTCATCTCCAGTAACATATTTGGCACCTACTGATGTGGGGAGTTCTTCTTTCAGTATCCTATCATTTTTCCTTTTCATACTGTTCATGGGGTTTTCAAGGCAAGAATACTGAAGTGGTTTGCCATTCCCTTCTCCAGTGGACCACGTTCAGTCATGGTGGAGAGGTCTGACAGATGTCCACTGTTAGCAATGTGTATAACATCTACATTGTTTTGTATTATATGACAATATTGGTGTAGGTACTGACAGATGATTCATCTTGTAAATAGATGATGTAAACTTATAGTTGTGTTAGATAGTTAGAATAGGATAAAGGAGTCAAGAATGGCGGTGGATAAAAGACAAGGATGGAGAAGGCAATGGCACCCCACTCCAGTACTCTTGCCTGGAAAATCCCATGGACGGAGGAGCCTGGTGGGCTGCAGTCCATGGGGTTGCTAAGAGTCAGACACGACTGAGCGACCTCACTTTCACTTTTCAGTTTCATGCATTGGAGAAGGAAATGGCAACCCTCTCCAGTGTTCTTGCCTGGAGAATCCCAGTGATGGGGGTGCCTGTTGGGCTGCCATCTATGGGGTTGCACAGAGTCGGAAGGGAAAAGCCCACAAAAATAGAACAAAGGAAGGTCCGAGGACTGGAGTGAGGACCTCAGGTAGAACAAACAGGACTCCTGGCTAGCCCAATTTACATAAGGCATGCCCAGGGTGAGGAAAGCACATATAAAAAGAGGAGCTGAAGGGCTGGGGGGCTCTCTCCTATGTGCATGCTCGCTCTCCCTTGCTTGCTCACTCTCTTCCTTCAATTCATTTGGGTTAGCATGCCCTCACACCTCGAGGATGTATTTTCCTTTATTTTCTAAGTAAACTGAACTATAACACAGACCTGTAACACTGTCTGAGAGCTGTGACACGCCAAGGGCTTTAACATCCATCGCTTCAAATTTTTGTTGTGATGAGACAGAATTGAGGAAATTACACTCCTCTAACAGTTGGATACGGAGAATGGCACCCCACTCCAATACTGTTGCCTGGAAAATCCCATGGACGGAGGAGCCTAGTGGGCTGCAGTCCATGGGTTCACTAAGAGTCAGATATGACTGAGTGACTTCACTTTCACTTTTCACTTTCATGCATTGGGGAAGGAAATGGCAACCCACTCCAGTGTTCTTGCCTGGAGAATCCCAGGGACGGGGGAGCCTGGTGGGCTGCTGTCTATGGGGTCACACAGAGTTGGACACAACTGAAGTGACTTAGCATAACAGTTGGATAAATATAGTACAGTGCTATAAATATATTTTCTCTTCCTTATGATTATCTTAGTAAGATTTTTTTTTCTAGTTTATCTTGTAAGAATCTAATGTACAGTATTTGTAACATATGGAACATGTATTAATCAGCTATTTATGTTATCAGTGAGACTTTCGTCAACAGTAGGTTATTAGTAGTTAAATTTGGGGGAAGTTATATGCAGAATTTTGACAGCACAGAGAGTCAGCATCCCTAATCCCCATAGTGTTTAAGAGTCAACTGTACTCTTATATCAGAAGTTATATGCTTGATTGAAGTTTGATTAAATACTCTGCCAGTCAGTATTTGACTAAAATGTATTTTTGTTGCACTTATATACTTTTTTTTTTTTTTAATGAAGATTAAGGCAATCCAAAACAGTCATTACCTTATAAGAATTTCTAGTGAAAGCCCCAGAAAACTGTCTTTCCTTTGGAGCTGGAAACACAGTCTCCAGGGCACTGCCCTCCCTCCTGACCCAGCTCTGTTGCCCCCAGGTTACACAGGCCTCCTGAGTAGCCACCTGTTCACTCTTCTCAACATGTAACTCCAGTCCCTCGCCACAGTGAGACACCTGCTCTGGAAGGAAACTTCCATCCTTTCCCTGACAATTCTACAATTCTGGGCTACACATACTTAAAATATTTTCAGCATTCATGCTGTCCAGCCACATATTTTACAGGCACTGGGGGTTAGAAGAAAGTGAAGGTGAGGTGAGGACAGTGGGTTCCTGTAATCATCTCTTCCAAGGACAAACAATATTTTTTCAAGTTATTTCATATTGAGAGTTATGAAGGTGTTCTTTGCATTGAGACTGTGAGGGTCTCTACTGTATACTTGGAGTCACTGGATTCCCACTGTTGTTCTGAGGGTCTCTGGTTTCTTTACTCTGTTTTCAAGGCCATGGTGAATCTTAAAAAGGGTATATTAGTCATTAATGTCCACTTTTACTGGAATCTAGGAACAAAGGTGCTATGACATTATGTTCTTTTGAGTCAAAGCTTCCAATTGATAGAAATAGGGAGATTGGTGATGACTCATGGCTAAATCACTGTATAGACAATCATTTTTTGGTAACATAACAAATAATTATCTATGGACAGAAAAGCAAGAGATTAGCCTACTCCAAGTGAGTCTAATTGGGTCATCAGTGAAGGCTGTAGCTAGAGAATCCCTTTTCAGAGTAGGATATGGACAGCCTGAGCAAGGGCTGGACCCTGCGTGGTTAGTGAAGGCCTGGTTTTCAAGGTTCAGCAAAGATGGAAGGAGTAGCTTTCAGGTCTCTGGTTCTGCATTGGAGGAGCTTGAAAGCCGCTACTCTGTCCAAACTAGTAAAAAGCTGAACAAACTTAAACTCACTATTCTGCCCTAAAAGGTAAAAAGCTGAACAAATTGAAAAGTTAGAAAGTCTGCTTAGATCCTGAAAAAAAGTAAAGCCCCAGAGCAAGCCAGTGACCCTGAAATTTGGGAGACTGACAGGTAAATACAGATAATCACAACCCACCAGAGCAGAAAGCTCTATAGGAACCAAGGCCAGGATAGTAAAACCTGACTGGTAATTAACAAATTGCTTGAAGTTCAGTGAGGGAAAGTCTGAAATAAAATCTCCAGGAGAACCCAGTTGTGGGAGAATCTCAATTTTTAAGGGTTTTATTTATTAAAACTCTACTAGGCTCTGATGATGGTGAATATCAGAGAAATCTCTTACAGGTACTTACAGCAGGGGGAGGGTAAAAAGAATTGTTTTGAAACAATCCAGAGTGTCTCTGGATTGTGACTCCAAGCATACAGCAGAGACCCTCACAGTCTCAATTCAAAGAACACCTTCATAACTATCAATACGAAATAACTTGAAACAAAGTCTGCCCTTCAGAAAAACTATTAAACCAAAGCCTAACCTGCTGGGGTTTTATCAGAGTGTAAGTAACCTGTGTGTGTGGTGTGTGCTCAGTCCTGTCTGACTCTTTGTGACCCCATGGACTGTAGCCCTCTAGGCTCTTCTGCCCATGGAGTTTTCCAGGCAAGAATACTGGAGTGGGTTGCTGTTTCCTACTCCAGGGGATCTTCCTGACCCAGGAATCGAACCAAGATCTCCTGTATTGGCAGGTGGACTCTTTATCACTGCAGCCCCCAGGGGAAGAGAAATACCTAACTCTAGCTCTCTTTATTCTGTCTCACTTAAGGGTGGTGGAGATGGGCTGAGAAGCATATTTGAAGTTCATAGTCCAAAGACACAGGCTTTATAAAAAACTGAGTCCTAATCACAGGACTATAGAATAGTCAACTTCCCACATATCTCAACACCATAAAACTTCAGGCTTATTTATAGCATTTCCTTTAACCTAGTACATCGTCTTGCTATCAATAAGAAAAAAAAAATAAGATTCACTAAAATGTCAAAAATACAGTTTGAAGAGACAGAACAAGCATTAGAACTAGACTTAGATGTGGCAGGAATACTGGAATTATCAGACTGGAAATTTAGAACAACAATCTAGATAGCATATTAAAAAGCAGAGACATTACTTTGCCAACAAAGGTCCATCTAGTCAAGGCTATGGTTTTTCCAGCAGTCATGTATGGATGTGAGAGTTGGACTGTGAAGAAGGCTGAGCACCGAAGAATTGATGCTTTTGAACTGTGGTGTTGGAGAAGACTCTTGAGAGTCCCTTGGACTGCAAGGAGATACAACCAGTCCATTCAAGGATATCCAACCAATCCATTCTGAAGGAGATCAGTCCTAGGATTTCTTTGGAAGGAATGATGCTACAGCTGAAATTCCAGTACTTTGGCCACCTCATGAGAAGAATTGACTCATTGGAAAAGACTCTGATGCTGGGAAGGATTGGGGGTAGGCGGAGAAAGGGACGACAGAGGATGAGATGGCTGGATGGCATCACCGACTTGAGGCACATGAATTTGTGTTAACTCTGGGAGTTGGTGATGGACAGGGAGGCCTGGCGTGCTGTGATTCATGGGGTCACAGAGTCAGACACAGCTGAGCGACTGAACTGAACTGATGATTAATACGCTAAGGACACTAACGGATAAAGTTGACAGCATGAAAAAACAGACTGGTAATGCAAACAGATACATGGAAATACTAAGAAAGAACCACAAAGATGTGCCATAGATAAAAACATGAATAGAAATCAAGACTTCCTTTGAGGGCCTCATTAATAGGTTGGATGTGGCTGAGGAAAGAATATCAATAGAAACCTTCAAAGCTAAAAAGCAATAGAAGAAAAAAAAAAAAAAAAACTGAGTCAGACAGTTCAATTGCTCAGTCATGTCCGACTCTTTGCGACCCCATGCATTGCAGCATAGAAACCTTCAAAGCTAAAAAGCAATCGAAAAAAAAAAAAAAAAAAACTGAGTAGACAAGAATATCCAAGAAGTGTTGGACAGCTATAAAAAGTACAACATATGCATAAGACAAATACCACATATAGAATAAAGAAAGAAAAAACTGAAGAACTGTTTGAAACAATTATGTCTGAGAATTTTCCTGAATTAATATCAGCTACCAGTCTACAGATCCAGGAGCCTCCAAGAGAACACCAAGTAGGAGGAATCCAAAAAAAAAAAAAAAAAGCTACACTTTAATGTATCATTTTCAAACTACAAAAATCAAAGATAAAAGATTCTGAAAGAAGCCAGAACAAATCCTGCTGAAAAAATGTCCTGGTTAGATTTGCTCAACATAGGTTTACTCATTTAAAAGAGTATGGTGTCCCTCAACACTTGGAGATGTTTGTCCTTTTTAATGTAGTAGATCAGTGATTAAACTGGGGTCCCTTAGGCATCAGAGTTTAGAAAAAGTTTTTTAGTGTAAGGGAAAGGGTGTTAGTGGATTTTATGTGATTCCTTCTCCTACGAGAAGGGCTAGACCATAGACAGAACATTGACTTTGGTGAGAATGACAGAACTGCATTTGTAGTCCTAAGTTTGTCTTATATGATGGAAGCAAGTAGCTAAAGGTCTGCCAATCTTTCTCCTTACTAACTAAGGGTCAGAGAAAGCTGAGATACATTAGAATGAACCTTCAGTCATTTTCAAAGTTACTCTGAAAGCAAGCTTTAAAAATTCTGAGGATGCATGTCCAGGGCGTTTCTGCATGAGAGAGTAAATAATAGGGCTGGCCTTTATGTCTGCCCTGCCATTACTTCAACAAGAAGTTTTTAGTTTTTTTTTTTTTTTTTTTAAATGTTTTACACATTGGATTCTTTACATATTTTGCTTGAAGAAAATATTCTTGAGCTAAAAATATGTTTGAAAATCATTAAGCCTAGACTTTTTAAAAGAAATTTCTCCCCAAATATATTTTGACTTGACTTCTGTAATTTTAAAATTGCTAGAATTAAAACAACATACATTTGTTTGGGAAGATATGAGGATTGGATGAGGCGGGTATAGAGCAGAAATTATCTGTTCAGATGCTTCAGTTCAATCAGATTGCCTTCCTAACATCAATTTTAGGTCCACATGAGTGGGGGTGTGCTTTTTGGAGAAAAGAGATCTAACTGTGGAGTGCATTGGAGCTGAATCTGGCCTCTATACCTTGACACTGAATTAATCTTCAGAGACATAGTTTCAGGTGAAGTAGAAAATAATAGCTGTATTGTTTTGCCAGGCAAAGGGAGCCACAGCAGGTTAATACCTTTAAACTGTGTGTCCCAACTTGGAGTACATAGTGAGAAGTTTTACAGCAGTGCTTCAAAGAGGGCATAATTAGCTTGCGGGCATTTTTCTGATTCATTGGTAGTGAGGTAAGTGGGAGTCAGCATCATCAACCTTCTGAGGGCATGTCTGTGGGCAGCCTGTTGTTAATTTCTCACACCTAGTGGGGATTTAAATATCTGCCAAATAGCTTAAAAATGTTTTATATATATATCCCTTGAGGAGGAACCAGTACCTTGTCCCAAGGCTGCATCATTGTTTATTTTGACTGTTCCTCCCTTGTCT
>NW_024070198.1:1650180-1720650 GCF_014754425.2 Oryx dammah
TCAGGAAAAGTCATGGAGACTGAATGAAGCCTTTGTGCCCGGGAGTCTCACAGGGTCCTGCTAGATATCAGTATGACACTAGAAGAAAGGGAAGCCCAAGGCACTTGCACTGAGCACAGTTTTGATACCCGAAGGGCAATTTGAAGGCATTTAATTCTTGCAAATGATTGAGAAGTTATTCATAGTACACAATTTAAAGGGAATAAAAATAAAAATTAACTTTAGTATTGGGCTTTGTATTGGTTGTTTTCCTTTTTTTTTGGTATGTCTAGAGTAGTAGATTTTGAATGAGAAACACAAGGATATATGTCAGGACTAGGTTCAAGACTAACTGGAAGAGCAATTGAGTGTTTGTGCTACAAAATGTTTGCCTGTGCTCATGTGCAACATAAAAGAAGTTATGACTCATGTCCTGAGTTAAAACCATCTGACCAAGTACTTGAGTACAAATTAATTTCCATATTCTATCCTTAGCATTTTTGGAATTTCTTTGGGAAAAAAACAAAGATATTATAAGGCTTCCAAGGTGGCGCTAGTGGCAAATAATCTGCCTGCAATGCATGAGATCCCAGAGATGCAAGTTCCATCCTTGGTTCAGGAAGATTCCCTAGAGGAAGAAACGGCCACCCACTCCAGTATTTTTGCCTGGAAAATTCCATGGATATAGGAGCCTGATGGACTAGAGCCATGGGGTTGCAAAGAGTCAAACTTGACCAAGCATGCACACACACAGATGTTATAAACAAACTGAAATTCCCATGCATATTGCAAAATTGTTGGTTGTAAAAAGTAATTATGACCTAATCTCTGTAATATGTAGCAGTAGTGTTTGCTATCTCAGAAAAAATCAACTGATTAAATTGATTGATTTCTAATTTACTTTCTGTTAGAATTTAGGTTGTGCCTGGAAATGAGATTTTGACCCTTTCAGGTAATATGCTACAGAGTGAATATTAGAAGAATATTGATGAATAGAACAACATTTTTTTCCATGCATTCTCTTAACTTATTCAACCTTGGGCAATGCTACATCCTTGTGCTCAAAGCCATGTATGCAGATTAGGATAGTAATGCCCACTCTCTGACATACTTCTTAGTTGCTACATATTTTTGAAAATCTTTCCTACTCATATGCTATAATTAAATTCAGTTTCCAACATACATCATCTGTTTAAGGCACAAATTCCGTGCTCTATAAATTCATATTGACTTAACTCTTTTTTTAACTTAAAAAAAATATATATTATAGTATAGTCAACCAACAAATTTGTGATAGTTTCAGGTGCACAGCAGAGCAACTCAGCCACACACACCTACACACACACACACACGCACACCTATTCTCCAAACTTCCCCCCCATCCAGGCTACCACCTAACATTGAATAGAATTCCATGTGTTATACAGTAGGTCCTTGTTAATTTTCCATTTAAAATATAATAGTGTGTACATATCTATCCCAAACTCCCTAACTATCCCTTCCCAGCTGGTAAACCTAAGTTCATTTCTCTGTGAGTCTGGTTTATAAATAAGTTAATTTGTATCATTTCCTTTTAGATTCCACATAAAAGCAGTATCAGATGATATTTCCCTTTTTCTGTATAGACTTAGCTCTTGAAGGACTGGCAGGCCAATGTGGAGTAAACCAAATTTTCTCACACACAGAGGGCAATTATATAACCTCTCTATCAAAGTCTGACAATTAGACTGAATGTGGATGTTGAACTTTGCACCTAAAAAGTGTATCATATGAAGAGAAAGCCACTAGGAGCCATGCAAGAGACACAGTTTATTTAAGCAATTATTTTGGAAAGCCCATTCACCTCCATCAGGCTGATAAGTTTTATTTGACTCATCAAAGCAGCAAATAATTCTCACCTCTCCAGGAAGCATCACCTTTGCTGAAGCGCATGAATGTTTTCTCTCCATCTTTGAGCTCTTGTTTCCCCATCAGTGGAATCTTAATGATACTGAAGCAGTTGAGGCATATCTTTGGCTCCTTCACGTGAGATTTTTGTGTACATTTGAAGATTCAGATTTTTCAGTTGACTCTCACAAATTCTTTTAAACTACATCAAGGAAGGAAAAAAAAGCTGAGTTTTAACACTTGTCAATCCAATATATTGCAGGACAACTTTATCTGTAAAATAATCTATCAGCATTTTGTTCCTTGATAAGAAAAAGAAAAACAGTTCATAGTCCTTACAGAGCACTCTCCACATACCATTTTGTTGTATATGAATCTTAGGTACAATAATGACATTACTGTTTTTTATAAAAAATTATTTTCAAAGATGAAAATGCCATATTAAGATTTAGATAAGGAGGCTAGATAAAAACCCCTTCAAGTGAATTTTTAGTTGGAAGAATTTCTGCTTCAGGCAGGTAAGCTACAGCCCTAGTACTACTTTGGGATTCTGGGAAGTGTAGTCCAGAAATTCCATGGACTGGATAATAATTTTCAAGAGAGTAAGTGTGGCCTTTGTAGTCTGGGACTTAAGGAATAACAGCCTCCAGATTGTAAGTGTTTCTTTCTATATTAATATTATATATAAAGCACTGTGCTATCTGCTTTCCATGTAATCCTCAAAAGAAATCCAAATATGAGATTTAAGAGTGTATACGCATTCTCCAAAGAAACAGAAACAGTAAGATCCATTTGTTGTTGTTCAGTTGCTCAGTCATGTCCATCTCTTTGAGACCCCATGGACTGCAGCATTCCAGGGTTCCTGGCCTTAACTATCTCTTGGAGTTTGCTCGAACTCATGTCTATTGAGTCAATGATGCCATCCAACCATTTCATCCTCCGTTGCTCCCTTCTCATCCTACCCTCAATCTTTGCCAGTATCAGGGTGAGTTTCCCAGTTTCCAATGAGTTGGCTCTTCACGTCAGGTGATCAAAGTATTGGAGCTTCAACTTTAGTGTCAGTGCTTCCAATGAATATTAAGGTTGACTTCCTTTAGGATTGACTGGTTGGATCTCTTTGCAGTCCAAGAGACTGTCAAGAGTCTTCTCCATCACCACAGTTCAAAAGCATCAGTTCTTTAGCACTCAGTCTTCTTTATGGTCCAACTTTCACATCCATACATGACTACTGGAAAAACCATCGTTTTGAATAGATGGGCTTTGTTGGCAAAGTAATGTCACTGCTTTTTAATATGCTGTCTACATTTGTCATAACCTTTCTTCCAAAGAGCAAGCATCTTTTAATGGCTGCTGTCACCATCTGCAGTGATTTTTGGATCTTATTAATGTAAAGCACTTTATAGAGGGTCATATATGATACAAAATTCAAAGCCATTGTCCCATGTCACTGACTAAGAGTAACCGAATCATTGCAAATTAAAAGGACATTTTGAGTAAAGGATTATTTGGAAAAAAAAAAATTGAATCCTATACATTTCTTTCACATCTCTACTTACATTCAAAGCTTCCTATTTAGGCCTATTTTAATAAAAAAAAATGTTAGGAATTGTTGATAATCTCTACATGAAAACAGAAGTCTAAGAATATTGCTGTTCACATTTCCAGTATACTGTACATTTTAAGAAATGAAAGTAGACAGATTTTAGAAGTGTAGGACTCTGCTAATTTTTACCAGTCCCAAACTATGTCTGTGAATGCCAGTTAACTGACAGTGTGTGAGGTCATATATCCTTTTAGATCATCTTTGTCTTTTGGTGAGAATAGAAATGAAAGTGAACATCCAACATGGCTGCTGAAACTGCTTTGACTGTGTGTCTGTATTGTTTTTATTTGCTAAAGAGAATAGAATATGTAATGAGACAGTAATATTTGCTTCTTAATTTTTTCCAAAGATTTTTTTTAAATGCTTGAACATTATTTGTCCCCCTCACACACACACACACACACAAAAAAAAAAAAAAAAATGGGCTTTGAATATTCTTGATAATGCTCTTAATTTTCTCAATAATTTTTTGTTATCCATTGCCAAGAAAAAAATGAACCACCTACTATGTACAATATCATCAGTTCCATTCTGGCAAAATCAAACTGATGACATTTGACTTCATGTAGCTAATTGCAAGTAAAAGCATTTTAGACACAGGAAGATTCTTATTAGTTATATGCTTTAATATATTTTGGTTTCTCTGTGTGAAAATCATTTTCTTTCTCTGTCATTGTTGCCACAAGCATATACTCTGAAATTCTCCATGTGGAGGGGAATACTGAAAGAATTGGATTGATCAGTTTGGGAAGCTGTGCTTGTGTTTTTATTTTTAAGTCACTCAGTTGTGTCTGACTCTTTGCAGCATGGATTGCAGCATGCCAGGCTTTTCTGTCCTTCACTATCTCCCAGAGTTTGCTCAAATTCATGTCCATTGAATTAGCAGAGCCATCCAACCACCTTATCCTCTGTTACCCTGTTCTTCTGCCCTCAATATTTCCCAGCATCAGGGTCTTTTCTAATGAGTCAGTCTTCACATCAGGTGGCTGAAGTATTGGAGCTTCAGCTTCAGCATCAGCCCTTCCAATAAATATTCAGGATTGATTTCCTTTAGGATTGACTGGTTTGAACTCCTTGCTTTGACTGTACAACTTTTGTCAGCAAAGTGATGTCTCTGCTTTTAAACATGCTGTCTAGGTTTGTCATAGCTTCTCTTCCAAGGAGCTGCTGCTGCTGCTGCTAAGTTGCTTCAGTCGTGTCCAACTCTGTGCGACCCCATAGACAGCAGCCCAGCAGTCTCCCCTGTCCCTGGGATTCTCCAGACAAGAACACTGGAGTGGGTTGCCATTTCCTTTTCCAGTGCATGAAAGTGAAAAGTGAAAGTGAAGTCGCTCAGTCGTGTCTGGCTCTTCACAACCCCACGGACTGCACCCTACCAAGCTCCTCCATCCATGGGATTTTCCAGGCAAGAGTACTGGATTGGGGTGCCATCGCCTTCTCCACTTCCAAGGATCAAGAGTCTTTCAATTTTATGGCTGCAGTCATCATTCACAGTGATTTTGGAGCCCAAGAAAATAATGTCTGTCACTGTTTCCATTGTTTCCCCATCTATTTGCCATGAAGTGATAGGACCAGATGCCATGATCTTAGTTTTTGAATGTTGAGTTTTAAGCCAGTTTTCTCACTCTCCTATTTCACCTTCATCAAGAGAGTCTTTAGTCCCTTTTCACTTTCTGCCATGAAGGTAGTGCCATCTGCATATTGAGGTTATTGATATTTCTCTCATCAATCTTGATTCCAGATTGAGCTTCATCTAGCCTAGCATGTCACATGATGTACTCTACATATATGTTGAATAAGCAGGGTGACAATATACAGCTTTGCTGTATTCCTTTCCCAATTTTGAACCAGTCTGTTGTTCCATGTTCTTCATACAGGTTAATCAAGAGGCAGTAAGGTGGTCTGATGTTACCATTTCTGAGAATTTTCCAGTTTGTTATGATCCACACAGTTGAAAAGCTTAATGTAGCCAATGAAACAGAAGTGGATGGTTTTCTGAAATTCTCTTGCTTTTTCCATGATTCAGTGGATTTTGGCAATTTGATCTCTGGTTCCTCTGCCTTTTCAAAATCCAACTTGTACATCTGAAAGTTCTTGGTTCACATGCTATTGAAGCCTAGTTTGAAGGATTTTGAACATTACCTTGCTAGCATGTGAAATAAGTGCAATGGTGCTTACTTCTCCATTAACTACTTTACATTGTTCTATTAAAAAATTGATTCCATTTGAACAACAAGAACAAAAGACCTGAGAAGTTTTTAAAAGTGACAACAGAAGCATCTTTCCTTTTCTATCTGCAATGTAAATGGAGTTTGCATAAAGGAGACTGATATGAAAGCGAAGTTTAAGTGTTCTTTAACAATCATTTTGGGATAGCTGGCATTGATTTTTTTTTTTTTTTTTTTACAGTGTTCTCATATAAAATCCACATGAAGTGTATTGGGAAAAACAGCATCTGTAGAGTATATGTCTCTTCAGGGTTAATGTAAGCAGTCTCAAAATTATTTTTTAAAGTTAGGATATAGGATAGAGCATGCTTTGAGTGAGTGCATGTGTGTTTGTGTGTGTGTGTGTGTGTGTGTGTATGTTTTAAAGAGAAGGCAATGAGAAGGGTAGAGAAAGAAGGCAAAGTGTTTGAGTTAGGAGACTTGGTCGCAAGTGCCTTGCAGTCAGGTAGAAATTAAAACACATAATTCACTTTGTTGCAAATAAAGCCAGACTGGGCTGTGCAGTTATATCTATAGACATATTTTTCCCCACCCAGCCAATTGGAAGATCACAGGCTGCTCATTTTCTGATATAGAAGAAACTGTTTTTGTTATAAACAAACATTATGAGTTTAAGAATTTTCTTGTTGTTATTGGGTTGAACAAGCCAGGAAGAGAGGTTCCTTACCAGTAATCCATTAACCAACATTTTGATCTTGGACTTTCCTTTCTCCAGAACTGTGAGAAATAAATTTCTATTGTTTGAGCCACTCAGTCTAAGGTGTTTTGTTACATAAGAGCAAGCTGAATAGTATTAATGCAATATATTTGTAAGCCAGATAAGGCTGTGAGTGTTGCCTTAGGGTCTGAATCAGACCTCTGTCCTGAGGTGAGGTTTCTAGGATTATGGATCTGACCCCAGCATTGACACTACCTGGGTTTGTGACATTGAGCAAGTAACCTCATGTCTCTAGCCTTTATTTTCTTATTTGAAAATGAGAGTCTGATTAAGTTTTCTTCTAAGAAAAGTAAGTGTATGGCATCTTGGTAAAGGGAAGCTTACCCTTTTACCAAGGATTGACAAAATGATTAAAACATTTTCTAATTTGATGTCTAAAGATTTACTAGGTATTGATATAATCTTAAATCTTAATAAATATTTATATCTTGATAAATGAACATAAAAACTAATTAGCATTTGTGTATTTAACAGCTATTAGCTTATTCCACCCATTTCAAAAATATTTAAATCAGGACTCATTAGGAGCATCTCAAAACATGATCTTGGAGCTGTGCACTGGGATGACTCGGAGGGATGGTACAGGGAGGGAAGAGGGAGGGGGGTTCAGGATGGGGAACATGTGTATGCCCGTGGCAGATTCATGTTTATGTGTGGCAGAACCAATACAATATTGTAAAGTAAAAATAAATAAATAAAAACATGATCTTAAAACTGCCTCACTTAATTTTAATGAATAATAGTCTTCAAAATACATTTTATACGTTCCCTTACTTGTGTGTGTGTTATGTCACTTCAGTCATGTCCAACTCTTTGTGACCCTATGGACTGTAGCCCACAAGGCTCCTCTGTCCATGAGATTCTCCAGGCAAGAATACTGGAGTGGATTGTCATGCCTTCTTCCAGGGGATTCTCCTGACCCAGGGATTGAATCAGAATCTCTTATGTCTGCTGCATAGACAAGCAGGTTTTTACCACTAGCCCCACCTGGGAAGCCCATATTCCCTTACTTATTTTATTTATACATGCAAAAATTGGTACTAAAACTTTTGTTTAAACCGTATTTAGAGGCTGACACATTTTTTCATTGGTCTCCTCGTTGCTTCAAGCATTGTTGAATGGATGATGGCTACAGAGAATAAAAGCTTAATTCTGCCTGAGTGAGAATAGCAACTTTTCTCTCTCGAGGCTGACAGATTTTTGTGTTTGCTTTGATCAGTGGATGACAGAGTGCTCTTGTTAACATTTGGTGGGTGGCCAGGAGAAGAATTTTTCCTCGACAGAAATAATGTGCTGTCTTAATTAAATAATCATTCATACACATAAAAAAATGAACAGTATATTATCATCAAAAAATATATTGACTGTTTCTGACATCTACAGGGAACTTCCTTTTACATGATGGATGACTTGGCACTGATTCTTTTTTAAACAGTCACTTCATTTCAGTAATGGAGTGGAGCCTCCCTAGGGTTTCAATCATTAGTTCATCAATGGTGAATGTTAGAAGAAAAATAAAATCCAGATTTAAAAACCCGACAGCATTTTGGTGCTGAAACTCTATAAGTTTCCAGGCCCCCAAAAAATCGACCCAGAAAGATATATTTTCTTCTCACAATTGTGGAGAGATACAGGTTATAGTACATATCATGTAAAAATTTTATAATAATTTTATTGAAATGTAATTGATATATCTTAAAAATTCACTGATTTAATGTGTCCCAGTTAATGGTTTTTAGTATATTCACAGATATGGGTGAACAATACCACAGTTAACCTTAATCACCTTAGAAAGAAACCCTGTACCATTTAGCTAAGGCTTCCCTGGTATCATCGCCCTATTCCTCATTCTCTACTCCTCTCTAGCCCTGGAAACACTATTGTCTGTCTCTATAGATTTTCCCATTCTAGATGTTTCACCTAGATGTAATTGTTTATTATGCCATCTTTTGTGAGAGGCTTCTTTCATTTAGCATAATCTTTCTGAGGTTTCTGGGTAATCATCTAACAACTATTATGTAGTCACTTAGTATTCAAGTTTGGTTGTGTCTCAAACTTACCTATATGGCTTTCAAGAAATAATGGTACCTGGGTCTAACTAAATACAGAGAGTTAAAATCCCTGCAGGTGGGTAATGGGCATGGGCCTGTTAGGTTTGAAAAACTGCAGAACTCTATTCTTGAAGTGGCATTTGTAATTTCTTAAGCCTAAAGGAAGAAAAGTTTTCAGAATCAGCCTCACATGTGTTAATACCCTGATGATGCTGCTGCTGCCAAGTTTCGTCAGTCGTGTCCGACTCTGTGCAACCCCATACACGGCAGTCCAACAGGCTCCTCTGTCCCTGGGATTCTCCAGGCAAGATCACTGGGGTGGGTTGCCATTTCCTTCTCCAATGCAGGAAAGTGAAAAAAGTGAAGTCGCTTAGTCATGTCAGACTCTGAGTGACTCCATGGACTGTAGCCTATCAGGCTCCTCCATCCATGGGATTCTCCAGGCAAGAGTACTGGAGTGGGGTGCCATTGCCTTCTCCGGTTAATCCCCTATGCCCTGCCATTTCAGAAGCACTGAAAGAATCCAAGTTTTTCCAAATCCTTTATCTCCTTCACTTTAAGGGGAGTTTTGAGAGTCTCCTCACTGTTCACTATTTTGTGTGACAGAATCCTAAGGTTTGCAACAGTTACATGGGATGTAACCCACTAACAGCCCTTAGCTTCTTAATCAAGTAGTTTCTTACATTATCAAAAGCAATCAGTAAAGCACCAAGTTTGACACATGGTGGAGAATTTAGGAACTTAAGTGCTTTTGAGAGAGGAAAGTTTTGAGAATTGTGTGGCACAGAAATGCACAGGTTATCCAAATAATGTTTAGAGACTGTAGAAAGGTAGAAATTTTATCAAAAAGTGAAAAAAAAAATCTAATTAGGCAATCCCCAAAGCAGACTTTATTTCATTATTTTCCCTTGGGCTGGCCAGGCTCATTGCTTTTAGTATGAAGGAGGCAAATATAATGATATTTTATTTTCCAAAGGCAAAAATGGAGAAGCTGAAATTTGATGAGGGAGGCAGGTCAGGTGTTCTCTGTGTGTGCGTTTTGGGGTTTGACAAAGTTACTGCTGAGCTGACACAGAAATGATGGGTTAAAAGGTGGAAAGTTCTATCAATTAGCTAAATTTGTGTGAAACTGATCTGCTTGACTGTTATTTTTTCTACTGGTTTGATCTGTTATTTTAGTGTTATATAGGCATAGTTTGAATTACCAGTCAATTTAAGGCAGTTGTGTCCAATAACTAGTCATTTCAATGAAAAAAAAAAATATAAATTGAACTTTCATTTGGTGATGAGGAGTACAAAAGCTCTCCAACTAAATGTAACTTTAAGATTGTATGTTGTCATTTCATAGCTAGCCAAAGCTTGTGGGCCTCAATTACTGAAAAATACCCCACATGGAGCAAATTTTTCCATTTTGAGGAAAACCTCTTTCTTGTTAGCTCTGAATTAGCTACCTATCCCCTGTTTTTTTCATTAAATTTCACTAAGATATTTTTCTGTAAAGGTATCTAGTAATGCATTTTTATTATATCCCAGGAAAGCACTGACCAAAATCATTTCTTGTCCATGACATTTGGTATTCCTTTGGTTGTCCATCCGGTTAATCAATCTTCAAAACATACCATTTGAAAAATAGCCTTGTGCGATTACCCAGTTTTTACCATGATCATCTAGTTCCTCATGAATTATTATTAATGCATTTCAACACAATAAAAATAAAAATAACATGAATGGACAAGGTCTTCATCCAAGGCAGATCAATGTATGTTTAGGGAATCCAAGTTTTGAATAATACACCTCTGTAGGATACATAACTGGAGAGAGAACACTCTTAGGGCTATTTCATCACTGATTTATATTCTATTGTAACCAAGTAGGACCCCATGGGGCCTTCAGGTTTGGGGAGGCTCTTTCCCCCCTACCCTCTGCTTAACTCCTCTTTGAAATACTTAGGTAACATCAATCTAATCCACATTCTTGAGTTGTTCTGCAGAGGTGAAAACCACCATCAAGTGGAAGAAATTAATTACTTGATGATCATGAACAAACAGCCCCCAGACCTACATAGCATGGTCAAGGGTTGATAAAGTTAACCCTTGCAACATCGCTCTGTTACCTCATCATCAACCAATCAGAGAATTGTGCAGGAAGTGATCCCATAAAAAATGTTTTTTGGAGGGCAGGAGCCATTATCTATCTCCTTACATGGCCCTACAGTAAATATTTCTCTGCTCTAAATTCTGACATTTTGATTTGTTTGGCCTGTGTGTCAGACACACAAACTTGCACTAAAACTAGCATTCACAAGTTATCTAAAATAAGTTGATAAGCCAACTTATATTTCCCAAATCAAAGTTTTTCAATATAGGCCTCTATAGTGAGTGAAATTATTTCTCAAGGCAAATGTCATAAATATTGCAGTGGAGCAAAATATCCTCTTGACGATTAGCGCAGCGTTGAGTTTTGGTAACATGTAATTTAAAAAAAAAATCACATTGAATTGTCTTATTTCTTATACTCAAAAAGAACAAGATTCAAGATTTCTGCTATTTGCATCGGAAGAAGAATATCACTCACATGCTCACTGACAGGCACAGGAATCACACATTGCTAATTCTAGAAACAGGCTTAAAGACATAGAGGAAGTCCCTCCAGCCTTGGTGTTGTGCTATGGGGAAAAGAGATTTATAAACTCTGGAGTGAGTTTCTGCCTACCTGACGCTGCTGCTGTGCAGAGACCCCAGGAGAAGTCCCTGTCACCATGTCTGACCAGGAAGCAAAAGCTTCAATGGAGGACTTGGGGGATAAGAAGGAAGAAGAATATAGTAAACCCAAAGTCATCAGACAGGATAGCAGTGAGAGTCACTTCAAAGTGAAAATGATGATACATCTCAAGAAACTCAAAGAGTCAGGCTGTCAAAGACAGGAATTCCCATGAATTCACTCAGGTTTCTCCTTGAAGGTTAGAAAATTGTTGATAATCACACTCCCAAAGAACTGCAAATGGAAGAAAAAGACATGATCAGAATTTATCAGAAACAAACAGGGGGTCATTCAATGGTGTAGGTATTCTTATATTTTTTTTTTTCCTTTTCCCTTAATCCTCTTTTATTGTTAAAAATATCTTTCTTGTAATGTGGTATTCAAAACAGAATTGAAAACCAGCACCCCAACACTTTAAAATATCTGGCATCTTGAATTCTAGAGCCCATTATTCATCATTGTTTGTTTTTATTGTGCTGATTTTTGGTGAGCAAACCTCAGCCCACTTCATATCACTCTGTCCTTTTAAAAAATTTCATGTATGCTTAGAAAGGCCACCTTTTCCAAGACTATGCATTTACAGGCTTGTGATAAATAAGGTTGACTAATGTGAGTTTTTCTAATGATTCTCCAGTTGGCCCTGAAGTTCTAGCAGGTAATTGCTTCACTCCTGGGCTATAACTTTCAGTGGGTGATGGAAGTTTTTTAGAAAACTGAACTGTGGAAAATGACCTTTCCTTAACCTGAAGCTACTTTGAAAATCTGAGGGTACGGACCACAAGAAGAGGAATTTCAAGTTGGAGTCAAAGTGACAGAGGTATTAAGAATAATGACTAACACCAGAGATAGTTTCACTGAAGAAAAAGCATTTTAAGAGAAAAGAAAAAAAATCTTGCAGAAGATCCCCCAAAAGATCTAGTTTTCATTAGCGGTTAACGTTATTTATGCAGAAGTATATACAGCAGAACAGTGCTCTTTTTGACTGTATTTGTACTTTTTGGCCTGAGATATGGATTTTAAATGGACATTGCCTGTATCAGCTTCATTAAAATAATATATTTGAAAAAAAAAAAAAAGACTGTCTTTTTAAAATTTAATCAGTCTCAACTATGTGTTTGTCAGTAGAACATAATAAATAAACGTCTAAAATTATCTTTGGCTAATGATGTAGTATGCATGGGATTGTATATATTATATATACTTGTATTTTAATTTAAAATCAAACTTTTACATGATTCAAGGAAAAAAAGAACAGATTTCTTCTAGTTTTCAGTGACTATGTGGTTGTAATTAAATAAGATAATGTGGGGTTACATCATAACGATTGGATGAGTTTTGATTTGCTTTAAACCTTCACAGTCAGACTCCTCTGCTAATCAAAAGGTGCTCATAGATTAGCTAACTGAAATGCTACATTTGATTTTTTTTTTTTTTAATGTTGAGGTATTTGAATACCACCTCTATGGTTTTGCCTGATAAATGTGAATAGTCTTTATCTGCTTTACCAACACATTCATTTACCTATTTTGAAATAAAAATGCCATTGGAGTGCCCTGGATACCATATAAATGCCTTGCTTATCATAACTTACCCAGGTAATTGAATCAATTGTTTATCTTTTTTGAGCTGCAGTAATCAGGCCAACAGGCAATTTGGAAAAGAGAAAATTACTAACTTTTGACTGGAAACTAGAAAAAGTTGATAATAAATACTGAATATATCTTTTTCTGTTTAGCCTCCATTAAATCATAACACAAATATGTTCTGAGAATTAACTTGTGATTCATTTCTTAAGTGAAATAGGGTGCTTTTTTCTCACCCTATTGTTAATGACATTGTTTGTAAATTGAGGTTCTATGTGTCAAAATTCTATAGATGCAATTTGTTCAAAATTGATAGCCCTCTCAATATATTTTTAAAATTATTACTCATTCCTAATATTACTCATTCCCAATTATTACTCATTCCCATTCAGGTATTTCTTATACATTTTCATATTTCAGGTTTCTTTTGAATTTTTTTGAATGTTTTGGATAAATTAGCCCTGTTTGTGTTAAAACAATTGAAGCAGAGTAGCAGCTGCCATATTTAGACATCGGACGATTTCAATCTTCAAATTTTCTATGTGTGTGTGTGTATATGTGTGTGTGTGCTCAGTCATGTTCAGCCCTTTGTGACCCGATGGACTGTAGCCAACCAGACTCCTCTGTCCACAGAATTTTCCAGGCAAGAACTCTGGAGTGGGTTTCCATTTCCTACTCCAGGGGATCTTCCCAACCCAGGGATCAAACCTGCATCTCCTGAAATGGCAAGCAGGTTCTTTATCCTTGAGCTACGTGGGAAACCAAAGTGTTCAATAATCTCTTCCGTTTCCCTTTCCGCTGTCCCTTGAACTGAGAGTAAAAGATTTCCATTTATTTTTTTATTTTTCTGCACCAAAGAGAAACAAATAAGGAAACAAACAACAACAACAACAAAACTATTTGTGAACATGATAGTTAACTCCTTTGAACAAATGTAAATACAAGGACAATAGTCCAGTTCATAGTGAAGTCTTCCTTCCTGAGGGTGGGCAGAGAGAGTGAGGTCAGGAGAGCATCAGAGAAGTCCTTACCCCACCTTCAGGGTGAGTGGCTAAATATCTGATTTTCATTTGAGCCAGTTAGGTCCCTTATGGCTTTTGTGAATGGCTCTGATGTCTCTGGAGTTTTTTTGAAGCTAAGCTCACAGCCTCATTACAATTAAAGCAGAAGTTAATTTGTTGTTTATTTTTGGCTTGAATTTTGTTCAACTATTTTTATTTTGACAAAAATTAGGGTACAATTTAAGAGTATAGGTCTTGGGATCAAATTGACTAGATCTAGTAGGCTAGATTTGTGAGTAGTTACTTCAGTTGACATTGAAAATAATGCTTAATCTTTCTAGATCTTAGTTTCCTTTTTTATAAAATAACAATGTATGCAAAAAGGGTTATAGTGAGTAACACAACACATAAACTAGAGGAGAAATACAACACACACAATACATAATGTGCCACAGGGTAAGATTTCAGTTAAATCTAAAGGTTCTTCACTCTCCAAATCCCACAACCAAATTAATTTACCAAATTATATGATGTTAAATGAATCATAAAATAGTAAAGCTTTAATATTAATTACAACTAAAATGGTACATATTGGTCTATTTACTGATCATTTATTATATGCTAGCAACTTTTTGTGCGTTATTTTATTAAATCCTCACAGTGACACTATGCATTAGTCAAGGTTCCCCAGAGAAATGGAACAAATAGGATCTATAAATAGAGAAAATGAAAGAGATTGAAATAAACAGAAATATTTGCTTGAAAGAATTGACTTCCAAGATTATAGAGGCTAGGCAAGTCCAAAATATGCACAGTAAACAGGTAGGCTTGAGACTCAGGAAATAATTACAGTTGGGTCCAAAGATAGTCTTATGGGAAAAAAATTCCCTCTTCTTACTGGAAGGTCAGTCTATTTCTAGTAAATTTTTCAACTGATTCACTGAGGTGCATCTAAATTATGGAGTGAAATTTGCTTTGTACAAAGTTCGCTGACTTAAATGTTAATTTCACCTGAAATATACTGTCACGTATATATAATATATACTGTCACGTATTAAAATAATGTTATTTCAAATATCTAGATACTATAGCCTAGCAAAGTTTACACATATAGCTGATCATTACATACTATGAAATATGTGGTTTCAATATTTCAGTATTAAAGTAGGTAAATTAAGGCTCAGAAAATTTGTTGTCAATTTGGAAGACTGATAGAAAAATGTTGAATCTATGACTTCAGCCTGGATCTGTTTTTTTGGGAGCCCACATTCTTAACCACTTCATATCATGTTTTATATGATCAATAATCATTTTATGATATATGATTTATGATATGATATAATGCAACATAAATTTGGTACAGTATAAGGCCACACCTATTTCTTCACGGAAGTTAAACTCATAATGTAAATACCCTCTCATATTGTTAATTCAGTTACCGCCCTCATTACCCTCTTCTCTTCTTCCTCCTTCTCCTTCTCTTCTTTTCTCTCCTTCTCCTATTTTTCTTCCTCTTTACTCTTTTTTTTTTCTTGGAAAGAAAAGCATTAGCTTGCATTTAATATTAAAAAATAACAAATAATGATTAATACCACTTATTAAATATTTGCTACTGTGTGGATCACAATAAACTGGAAAATTCCAAAAGATATGGGAATACTAGACCGCTTGACTTGCCTCTTCAGAAATGCACGTCAGGAAGCAACCGTTAGAATTGGATATGGAACAACAGGCTGGTTCCAAATAGGAAAAGGAGTACATCAAGGCTGTATATTGTCACTTTGCTTATTTAACTTATGTGCAGTGTACATCATAAGAAATGCTGGGCCAGAGAAAGAACAAGCTGGAATCAAAATTTCTGGAATATCAATAACCTCAGATATACAGAAGACATCTCCTTTATGGCAGAAAGTGAAGAGGAACTAAAGAGCCTCTTGATGAAAGTGAAAGAGGAGAGTGGAAAAGTTGGCTTAAAGCTCAACATTCAGAAAACAAAGATCATGGCATCCGGTCCCATCACTTCATGGGAAATAGATGGGGAAACAGTGGAAACAGTGCCTGACTTTATTTTTGGGGGGGGGGGGCTCCAAAATTACTGCAGATTGTGACTGCACCTATGAAGTTAAAAGACACTTAGTCCTTGGAAGGAAAGTTATGACCAACCTAGACAGCATATTAGAAAGCAGGGACATTACTTTGCCAACAAAGATCTGTCTAGTCAAGGCTATGGTTTTTCCACTAGTCATGTATGGATGTGAGAGTCAGACTATAAAAAAAGCTGAGCACTGAAGAATTGATGTTTTTGAACTATGGTGTTGGATAAAACTCTTGAGAGTCCCTTGGATGGCAGGGAGATCCAACCAGTCTTGGGTGTTCATTGGAAGGACTGATGTTGAAGCTGAAACTCAATACTTTGACCACCTGATGCAAAGAGCTGATGCTTTTGAAAAGACCCTGATGCTGGGAAAGATTGAGGGCAGAAGGAGAAGGGGACATCAGAGGATGAGATGGTTGGATGGCATCACCAACTCAATGGACATGAGTTTAGGTAGACTCCAGGAGTTGGTGATGGACAGGGAGGGCTGGCGTCCTGCGGTCCATGAGGCCTCAAAGAGCCAGACATGACTGAGCAACTGAACTGAACTAAAGTGATAGCCCAAATAATAGAGGTACATAAAGAGGATCATCACCATTTAACTCCCACAAAAACCTATTATATAAGTAGAGTTATCTTAATTTTAAAAGGCAGAGACTAAAAATCAGAGAGGTTAAGCCAACTCTTCATGTTCACACAGCTTTTAAATGATGAGACACAGTTTGAATCCGTGTTTTGCTGGATTCAGTGCCAATGATTTTTCCACATATATATACCTAATTATTGAGGAGAAAAGTAGACCAAAAGGTAAGTGGAGAAGAAAGACAAAGAACATCAGAGGATATAGGAAAGAATGAGAAAAAACAGTAGAAATTTACTATCAAGTAACACACACACAAAAATAGGGGTAGGGGAAGTTAGAAAAAGTCTCATTTGTGATTGGGTTGTTTTGGCTAGATAATTCCTTCAGTTCTTTGTTTTGCATAGAAGCAAATTCTTAATATTTCTGAATCATTTCTCAAATTTCAGTGAAATTATAAAAAGATGATAAATTTGTACCATCTTTCTTTCTCTTTTCAACCCTACAGTGGATTGCTACCTGGAATAGTTCTGAAGGAGAGTTAGATATACAACTACACCAAAATGACCTCTTTAGCAATGATTACCTGCAAAAGAAAGTGGCTATGAAAGGGACAAATTCAATCTAATAGATGTCAGAATATAGGAGTAGAATCACATCCAACCTAAGAAGCTTACAACCTAGTAAAAAATCAATTACCTCTCAATATTTATTTCTTTAGGATGCTTCAGGATCAGTTTGATTCAGAGGACAGTGCCAGAATCTGCTTTTGAAAATAGTAACTTTTTAACATGATGTGTGTTTCTACATAGTTTTTTTTATGTTGTCTACATCAGTGGCTTTTAAAATTATTTCAAAGCAGAAAGTCTTATACTGAAGGCAAGACTATAACACATAAAAGTAGTTGTTCCTACTTCCCCTGGCTTCCCTGCATGACCTCTGAGTCATTCACTAAAGATCTCTGGGATTTTGCATAATATGAGGGGAAAACTACCACGCTCGTTCACGCCATCACAGAAGCTATGGATGATTGGGTGATTAATGGTTTAAGGGTCAGAAATCCCACATAACACACTTGAATATGAACCTGAGCTTTCAAACTCTAAACCAGAGGGGAAACATTGAGACTTCCACTTTTCAAAGTGTTAGGTAGTTAGAATAGGCAAAAAGAGTCCAGAAGGGCACTGGTTAAAAAAGAAGGAGGGGAACAGCCCACGAAAATAGAACAAAGGAAGGTCCCAGGACTGGAGTGAGGACTTCAGGTAGAACAAACAGCACTCCTGGCTAGCCCAATTTACATAGGGCAGGCCCACAGGAAGGAGGAAAAACATATAAAAAGAGGAGCCAAAGGACCAGGAGTCTCTCTCTCTTGCTCTCTTTGTCTCTTCCTACTCCCCTCTCACCTCTTCGTTTGGGTCAGCATGCTCTCAAGCATTGTGGATGTATTTTCCTTTATTTTCTAGATAAACTGAGCTGGAACATGGAGCTGTAACACCATCTGAGAGCAGTGACGCACCTAGGGCTTTAATATCTGTCACTTCAAATGTTTGTTGTGATGAGACAGAGCCAAGGAAATTACACACTTCCTTGACATCTATGGGGGCATGTCTCCAATTTAACCTGGCTGAAACAACCTTGTTGTGGCCCCTGCAAGAAGGAGGCCAAGGACAGGAGGAGCCCAATTTGGCAAAAGCTCCTGCTGTAGGAGATGAACAGGAAGAAAACCCAGCACAGGGAAAGTGACAAGAAGCCCAGCATGCTGGAAATTGTGACAGCAAAAAACAAACTCAGCAGAAAGCTCATGCAGCTCAGTCTCAGATTCCAGAAGACCTCCAGTTAAGGTAGGAGGTCCTTGCTCTTATGGCTGAACAGACATATGCCTAACAAAATCTTAATTCTGTTACAATCTCTTGTCTCTTGTTTCCTTGAACCCTCCATGAACAGGTGAGTGGCACTGGGTGCAATTGAAGGACTCTGACAGGGCCTACTCCTCATTGTGTCCCAAAAGCTCCACTATCTTTTGGGCCCCAGTAGCTGTGACCTGAGCTGGTGGGGATTCTTCTGTCCTTAAACTTCTTTGTGCCAGGGATCAGATCAATGAAAACTGTGAGCGCAGGTCAGGTATTTAGCAGATTCTCCAGAAGGTTATGAAGGGGATTCCTTGGCACGCTTTTCCCATTGTTTTTTTTTTTTTTTACTTTACAATATTGTATTAGTTTTGCCATACATTGACATGACTCCACCATGGGTCTACATGTGTTCCCCACCCTGAACCCCCCTCCCACCTCCCGACTCTCATTGCTTTTTCCTCCTGTCCTCCAGTAACTCTCTCCTGGGACTTGACCCTGGTCAAAACCCATGATGCCTGGCTTCAGGACCTAATGAAGGTCAGGCTCTGATGTCTTATTGCAAAAGTTCACTTAGAGACACAGCAATAGGTAAGAGGTGGATTTGTTAGGATTAAGAGAGAAGCACACTCCACAGGGTGTGGACAATTGCAGAGGGCATGTGATGTGGCCATGGAATGTAGTGTGGCTAGGTTTTGTGAGCTGGGTGAATTCTTATGCTAATGAGTGGGATGATCATCTCAACCATTAGGGAACCACCCACTCCTCCATCTCTTGACAGTGCCTTGGAACTGCCCTGCCACCTGGGTGTGTAATTTAGCTTGCAGATTGGGGATTAAGTTTTAGTTAAATTTGGTTTGTCATCTTGGATCCATTTGATTTTAACTGATTTATGTTATCGAGGTCAGGGGAGGAGACACCTCATGCCCGAGGCCAGGGGCGGCAGCTGGGAGGGGCATCCCGAGAAGTGGTGGCTGCGCAGGCGCAGGCGGGCCTAGAGGAGGTAGTCCACGTTGAAGGTCAGGAACAGTGGTGGTAAGGAGATACCCCTCGTCCAAGGTAAGGAGCAGTGGCTGTGCTTTGCTGCAGCAGCCGTGAAGAGATACCCCACGCACAAGGTAAGATAAATCCAAGTAAGATGGTAGGTGTTGCAAGAGGGAATCAGAGGGCAGACACACTGAAACCATACTCACAGAAAACTAGTCAATCTAATCACACTAGGACCACAGCCTTCTCTAACTCAATGAAACCAAGCCATGCCTGTGGGGCAACACATGATGGGCGGGTCATGGTGGAGAGATCTCTCAGAGGTGGTCCACTGGAGAAAGGAATGGCAAGCCACTTCAGTATTCTTGCCTTGAGAACCCCATGAACAGTATGCAAAGGCAAAATGATAGGATACCAAAAAGGGAACTCCCCACGTCAGTAGGTGCCCAATATGCTACTGGAGATCAGTGGAGAAATAACTCCAGAAAGAAATGGAGCCAAAGCAAAAACAATACCCGTTTGTGGATGTGACTGGTGACACAAGCATTGTCCGATGCTGTAAAGAGCAATATTGCATAGAAACCTGGAATGTCAGGTCCAAGAATCAAGGCAAACTAGAAGTGATCAAAAAAGAGATGGCAAGGGTGAACGTTGACATTCTAGGCATCAGCGAACTAAAATGGACTGGAATGGGTAAATTGAACACAGATGACCATTATATCTACTACTATGGGCAGGAATCCCTCAGAAGAAATGGAGTAGCCATCACGGTCAACAAAAGAGTCCTAAATGCAGTACATGGATCCAATCTCAAAAACAACAGAATGATCTCTGTTCGTCTCCAAGGCAAACCATTCAATATCACAGTTATCCAAGTCTATGCCCCAACCAGCAATGCTGAAGAAGCTGAAGTTGAACTGTTTTAAAAAGACTTACAAGACCTTTTAGAACTAATACCCAAAAACGATGTCCTTTTCATTATAGGGGACTGGAATGCAAAAGTAGGAAGGCAAGAAACACCTGGAGTAACAGGCAAATTTGGCCTTGAAATGCAGAATGAAGCAGGGCAAAGACTAATAGAGTTTTGCCAAGAAAATGCAATGGTCATAGCAAACACCCTCTTCCAACAACACAAGAGAAGACTCTATACATGGACATCACCAGATGGTCAACATCAAAATCAGATTGATTATATTCTATGCAGCCAAAGATGGAGAAGCTCTATACAGTCAACAAAAACAAGAGCAGGAGCTGACTGTGGCTCAGATCATGAACTCCTTATTACCAAATTCAGACGTAAATTGAAGAAAGTAGGGAAAACCGCTAGACCATTCAGGTATGACCTCAATCAAATCCCTTATGATTATACAGAGGAAATGAGAAATAGATTTAAGGGCCTAGATCTGATAGATAGAGTGCCTGATGAACTATGGAATGAGGTTTCTGACGTTGTACAGGAGACAGGGATCAAGACCATCCCCATGGAAAAGAAATGCAAAAAAAGCAAAATGGCTATCTGGGGAGGCTTTACAAATAGCTGTGACAAGAAGAGAGGCAAAAAGCAAAGGAGAAAAGGAAAGATATAAGCATCTGAATGCAGGTTCCAAAGAATAGCAAGAAGAGATAAGAAAACCTTCTTCAGCAATCAATGCAAAGAAATAGAGGAAAACAACAGAATGGGAAAGACTAGAGATCTCTTCAAGAAAATTGGAGACACCAAGGGAAAATTTCATGCAAAGATGGGCTTGATAAAGGACAGAAATGGTATGGACCTAAGAAAAGCAGAAGATATTAAGAAGAGGTGTCAAGAATACACAGAAGAACTGTACAAAAAAGATCTTCACGACCCAGATAATCATGATGATGTGATCCCCAATCTAGAGCCAGACATCTGGGAAAGTGAAGTCAGGTGGGCCTTGGAAAGCGTCACTACGAACAAAGCTAGTGGAGGTGATGGAATTCCAGTTGAGCTGTTTCAATCCTGAAAGATGATGCTGTGAAAGTCCTGCACTCCATATGCTAGCAAATTTGGAAAACTCAGCAGTGGCCACAGGACTGGAAAAGGTCAGATTTCATTCTGATCCGAAAGAAAGGCAATGCAAAAGAATGCTCAAACTACCGCACAATTGCACTCATCTCACATGCTAGTAAAGTAATGCTCAAAATTCTCCAAGCCAGGCTTCAGCAATTTGTGAACTGTTAAATTCTTGATGTTCAAGCTGGTTTTAGAAAAAGCAAAGGAACCAGAGATCAAATTGCCAACATCTACTGGATCATGGAAAAAGCAAGAGAGTTCCAGAAAAACATCTATTTCTGCTTTATTGACTATGCCAAAGCCTTTGACTGTGTGGATCACAATAAACTATGGAAAATTCTGAAAGAGATGGGAATACCAGACCACCTGACCTGCCTCTTGAGAAATCTGTATGCAGGTCAGGAAGCAACAGTTAGAACTGGACATGGAACAACAGACTGGTTCCAAATAGGAAAAGGAGTGCGTCAAGGCTGTATATTGTCACCCTGCTTATTTAACTTCTATGCAGAGTACATCATGAGAAATGCTAGACTGGAAGACACACAAGCTGGAATCAAGATTGCTGGGAGAAATATCAATAACCTCAGATATGCAGATGACACCACCCTTATGGCAGAAAGTGAAGAGGAACTAAAAAGCCTCTTGATGAAAGTGAAAGAGGAGAGCAAAAATATTGGCTTAAGGCTCAACATTCAGAAAACGAAGATCATGGCATCCGGTCCCATCACTTCATGGGAAATAGATGGGGAAACAGTGGAAACAGTGTCAGACTTTATTTTTGTGGGCTCCAAAATCACTTCAGATGGTGATTGCAGCCATGAAATTAAA
The DNA here is from genome assembly GCF_014754425.2 of Oryx dammah. Lineage (NCBI taxonomy): Eukaryota > Metazoa > Chordata > Mammalia > Artiodactyla > Bovidae > Oryx > Oryx dammah. Next base: position 1,672,363 of record NW_024070198.1, read on the forward strand.
AGACGCTTACTCCTTGGAAGAAAACTTATGACCAACCTAGATACCATATTCAAAAGCAAAGACATTACTTTGATGACTAAGGTCCATCTAGTCAAGGCTATGGTTTTTCCTGTTGTCATGTATGGATGTGAGAGTTGGACTGTGAAGAAGGCTGAACACCGAAGAATTGATGCTTTTGAACTGTGATGTTGGAGAAGACTCTTGAGTCCTTTGGACTGCAAGAAGATCCAACCAGTCCTTTCTGAAGGAGATCAGCCTTGGGTGTTCTTTGGAAGGAATGATGCTAACGCTGAAACTCCAGTACTTTGGCCACCTCATGCGAAGGGTTGAGTCATTGGAAAGGACTCTGATGCTGGGAGGGATTGCAGGCAGGAAGAGAAGAGGATGACCGAGGATGAGATGGCTGTATGGCATCACGGATTCGATGGACATGAGTCTGAGTCAACTCTGGGAAATGGTGATGAACAGGGAGGCCTGGCATGCTACGATTCATGGGGTCGTAAAGATTCGGACACAAGTGAGCGACTGAACTGAACTGAACTAAACTTGGGCTATGTCATTCTTTCTAAAGTTGTTTGCTGACCCCTTCCCTCCTGTTTCATGCTCTATTCCTGAGCCCTGTTGGGCCTATAATGTTGCCTCTACATTCTTCTGGAGGGACAACCAGAAAATAGCTGCCCATTGGGAGGGAAATACTGTATCATATCCAACCCCTCTAGATATTTAGGCCTTCACCTTTCATGTTTCCAACAACATGTGCAACATTAGCATCTCTCAATTAACCCGCTAGGGTGGGAGACAGGCACACAATGTCTGCTAGAAGTCCATCTGTTGTCATCTCTTCAAAGGCAATTGGGCTTCCAGGGATAACTTTTGCCACTTTGGGAGTTAGCCCGGCAGGACATTTTGGCCGAAAGCCTTACTGCCCTTCTCCTAAAGTTACAAACATACCCCTGGATGAAATCTCCAATCCATTTTTATGGAACATTTGGTCTACTTATCAATTGGTTCTTAAGCCACTACTAACTCCTACAACCAGGACCCTGCCCCCTTGTAGGCAACATTGCTCCATCCCGCTTATTATTAAAATACTCTTAAAGCCCCTAAACAGAGAAGGCAATGGCAACCCACTCCAGTACTCTTGCCCGGAAAATCCCATGGACGGAGGAGCCTGGTGGGCTGCAGTCCATGGGGTCACACAGAGTCAAACACGACTGAGCAACTTCACTTTCATTTTTCACTTTCATGCATTGAATAAGGAAATGGCAACCCACTCCAGTGTTCTTGCCTGGAGAATCCCAAGGATGGGGGAGACTGGTGGGCTGCCGTCTATGGGGTCGCACAGAGTCGGACACGACTAAAGTGACTTAGCAGCAGTAGCAGAAGCAGCAAAGCCCCTAACAGGGCCAGATAACCCACACTCCTTTGTCATTACTTTTGTTACTACCTAAAATGGATCTATGAAAATGAAATGTTTACCATTGGAAACACCCTAAACTGCTCTTATGGAGGACTAGGGGAGGAAATCAGTGACTTATAATCCCTTAGAGCAGTAAGTGGATAAGGCTTATGACTGTTTCACCAGGTGTCCAGTCTCAGAGCATAGGCTTGAATTGCTTTATGTTATGGTATATACTCCCATCTGCAGTGAACAAACTGGCAATAAGTTATGATGACAAACCCTTAATCCTACCCAGCACCAGTCACACTGGAGACCTTGGGGCCACCCAACTCCAGTCCGGGTGTCCCAGAATGTTGACATGCTTTGCCCTGCCTGGGACCTGGTCCTTGAAACGTTGTCACGGCTCATCCTACTCGGGGATCCGCCAGTCCAGGGGACCCAGGAGGTCGACATGCCTCATCCTTCCCATGGACCTGATTCTCGGGAGGTCGACATGCCTCTACCTGACCAGGGATTCGATCTCCAGGAGGTTGTCACACCTCAGCTTGCCTGGGGATCTGCACCCTGAGCTGGGGTCGCCTAGCTCTCAGATTGCAGCAGTACTGAGTAGGATAAGTTTCTAAAAGACTCACCTCTAAGGAAGTCCACCCATAGAAATAGAAGGAAGCCTATTATTTTTGGGACTGTGCCAAGTCTCAGTGATAGCTCCAAGCCCAATGAGAACACCATTGCCTTTCTGGAAAGGTTAAAAGAGATGCTCCAAAAGTTTACCAATCTGGACTTAGACTCTTACAGGTGATATTAAAGGACAGATTTCTGTCCCAATGTGCATCACACATCAGGATAAAGTTATAACAGCTTCAGTAGCAGGACCCTGCTGCCTCTTTAGATGAGATGGTCCAGAGAGCCACCAATACCTTTTTATAACAGAGAACAGGAGAGGGAGGCCAATGCCCAGGAAAGGGAGAAAAGGAAAGACACAAGGCATGCCCAGATGATGGTCACCTTCCAGGTAAGCTCTATGGCAAACCCTGAGTCCTTGAAGGACAAGGCACCAAGCAAATGCCTCATCTGTAGACAGGTGGGCTTTAGGCCAAAGAATGTTCAAACCATGACAAGTCTCCTAAAATGGCTTGCTACAAATACCATCAATTGGGATACTGGGCGACACTCTGCTCTTGGGATCCTAGAGCTTCAAGGTCAAGTGCCAAGCCTTCCCTAAAGATGGTTCAACAGGAATGAGGCAGCCCGTTCCAGCCAGCCTGCCTGTCACAGATAACCATCACGGGGCTGGAGCCAAGGGTGAAACTGGATGTGGCAGCAACCTTGGACCACCAGACAAAACCACAAGCGGGCTGGTTGGAAGATCCTCTGACCGATCCTGAGGAAATTTGGTACACTGATGGAAGCAGTTTTGTCTTGGATGATAAAAGAAGAACAGGATATGCGGTAGTCTCCAATTTTGAGACCATAGAGACCAAACCTTTGGAGAAGGCAATGGCACCCCACTCCAGTACTCTTACCTGGGGAATCTCAGGGACAGGGGAGCCTGGTGGGCTGCCATCTATGGGGTCGCACAGAGTCGGAAACGACTGAAGTGAGTTATCAGCAGCAGCAGGCTAAACCTTTGCTACCAGGTACTTCAGCCCAATTAGCTGAGCTCATAGCTCTGACTCAGGAGTGGCAGCTACGCGTTGCTGGAGCAGCAGCTGTGAAGAGATACCCCACATCCAAGATCACGAGCAGTGGCTGTGTTTCGCTGGACTGGCCATGCAGAGATACCCCACGTTCAAGGTCAGAGAAACCAGAGTAAGACGGTAGGTGCTGGAGCAGCTGGGAGGCAATACTCACATCCAAGGGCAAAGAAGAAGTCCCAGCAAGATGGCAAGAAGGGCGAATTTGCATTTAGTCAAACCCCATTCCTGCCAGAGATGTGCAGAGGGCTCAAACAAATCTTGTGCCACCAGGACCCAGGGACCCCACAGAGACTGAGACAAAACTGTGTTTGACGTCCCCTGTGGAGGTACATGTTGGTAGTGGTCTGGCACAGGGACAGGGGCTCTGCGTGCAGCAGACTTGGGTATGGCATAAGCCCTCTTGGAGGAGGTCGCCATTAACCCACCATAGATCTGCCAGAACTTACACCGAACTGGGAAATAGATTCTTGGAGGGCACAACAGAACCTTGTGTATACCAGGACCCAGGAGAAAGGAGCAAGACCCCACAAGAGACTGTCACAGAGTTGCCTGTGTGTGTCCGCGAGTCTCTGGTGGAGGCGTGGCTTGGTGGTGGTCTGCTGCAGGATTGGAGGCAGTGAGTGTAGCAGCGCATGCATGGGATTTTTTGAGGGAAGTCATCATTATCTTCATTAACTCCACCATAGTTTGGCTGCCTGCAATGCAGGAGACCTGGGTTCGATCCCTGTGTTGGGAAGACCTTGGAGAAGGAAATGGCAACCCACTCCAGTACTCTTGCCTGGAGAATCCCATGGACAGAGGAGCCTGATGGGCTACAGTCCACAAGATCCAAAAGAGTTGGACTGAGCAACATCACTTTAAAATAGCATGGAGGGAACACAGCTCCACTCATCAACAGAAAATTGTATTAAAGCTATACTGAGCATGGCCCCGCCCAACAGAACAACACCCAGTTTCCACCTCAGTCAGTCTATCTCATCAGGAAGCTTCCATAAGCCTCTTATCCTACTCCATCAGAGGGCAAACAGTCTGAAAACTACAATCACAGAAAAATAACAGTCTAATTACATGGACTATAGCCTTCTCTAACTCAATGAAACTATGAGCCATGCCCTGTAGGTACACCCAAGACAGACAGATCATGGTGGAGATTTCTGACAAAACGTGGTCCACTGGTGAAGAGAATGGAAAACCACTTCATTATTCTTGCCTTGAGAACTCATGAACACTATGAAAAGGCAGAAAGATAGAACACTGAAAGATGAACTCCCCGGGTCGGTAGGTGCCCAAAATGCTACTGGAGAACACTGGAGAAAAAAATCCAGAAAGAATGAAGAGATGGAGACAAAAGCAAAAACTACATATAGTTTTGGATGTGACTGGTGATGGAAGAAAGGTTCAATGCTATAAAGAACAATGTTGCTTAGGAACCAGGAATTTTAGGTTCATGAATCAAGGCAAACTGGAAGTGGTCAAAGATGGCAAGAATGAACGTTGACATTTTAGGAATCATTGAATGAAAATGGACTGGAATGGGTGAATTTAAAGCAGATGATCTTTACTACTGCAAGAAGCCCTTAGAAGAAATGGAGTAGCCATCATAGTTAACAAAAGAGCCTGAAATGCAGTTCAGTTCAGTTCAGTTCAGTTCAGTCACTCAGTCATGTCTGACTTTTTGAGACTCCATGATTCACAGCACGCCAGGCCTCCCTGTCCATCACCAACTCCCAGAGTTTAATCAGACTCGCATCCATTGAGTCAGTGATGCCATCAAGCCAGCCCGTCCTCTGTCGTCCCCTTCTCCTCCTGCCCCCAGTCCTTCAGAGTCTTTTCCAGTGAGTCAACTCTTCGCATGAGGTGGCCAAAGTACTGGAGTTTCAGCTTCAGCATCATTCCCTCCAAAGAACACCCAGGGCTGATCTCATTCAGAATGGACTGGTTGGATCTCCTTGCAGTCCAAGGGACTCTCAAGAGTCTTCTCCAACACCACAGTTCAAAAGCATCATTTCTTCAGTGCTCAGCTTTCTTCACAGGTCAGGAGGTAACAGTTAGAACTGGACATGGAACAACAGACTGGTTCCAAATATGAAAAGGAGTATGTCAAGGCCGTATATTGCCACCCTGCTTATTTAAGTTATATCCAGAGTACATCATCAGAAATGCTGGGCTGGAAGAAGAACAAGCTGGGATCAAGATTGCCAGGAGAAATATCAATAACCTCAGATATGAAGATGACACCACCTTTATGGCAGAAAATGAAGAGGAAGTATAAAGCCTCTTGATGAAAGTGAAAGTGGGGAGTGAAAAAGTTGGCTTAAAGCTCAGCATTCAAAAAACGAAGATCATGGCATCTGGTCCCATCACTTCATGGCAAATAGATGGGGAAACTGTGGAAACAGTGTCAGACTTTATTTTGGGGAGCTCCAAAATCACTGCAGATGGTGACTGCAGCCATGAAATTAAAAGATACTTACTCCTTGGAAGAAAAGTTATGACCAACCTAGATAGCAGACAACCTAGATAGCTTTGCCAACAAAAATCCATCTAGTCAAGGCTATGGTTTTTCCAGTGGTCATGAAATGCAGTACTTGGATGCAATCTCAAAAATGACAGAAAGATCTCTGCTCGTTTACAAGGTAAACGGTTAATATCACAGTAATCCAAGTCTATGTCCTGCTCAGTAATGCTGAAGAAGCTGAAGTTAAATGATTCTATGAAGACCTACAAGAACTTTTAGAACTAACACCCAAAAAAGATGTCCTTTTCATTATAAGGGACTGGAATGCAAAAATAGGAAATCAAGAAACACCTGGAGTAACAGGCAAATTTGGCCTTGGAGTACAGAATGAAGCAGGACAAAGGCTAATAGAGTTTTGCCAAAAGAATGCACTGGTCATGGCAAACACCCTCTTCCAAAAACACAAGAGAAGACTCTACACATGGACACATGGATATAACCAGATGGTCAACATCAAAATCAAATTGATTATATTCTTTGCTGCCAAAAATGGAGAAGCTCTCTATAGTCAGCAAAAACAAGACCAGGAGCTGACCGTGGCTCAGATCATGAACTCCTTGTTGCCAAATTCATAACTAAAGTGAAGAAAGTAGGGGAAACCACTAGACCATTCAAGTATGACCTAAATCAAATCCTTTACGATTATACAATGAAAGTGACAAATAGATTGAAGGGATTAGATCTGATAGACTGTCTGAAGAACTATGGATATAGGTTCATGGCATTGTACAGGAGACAGGGAGCAAGACCATCCCCAAGAAAAAGAAATGCAAAAAGCAAAATGGCTGTCTGACGAGGCATTACAAATTGCCGGGAAAAGAAGAGAAGTGAAAAGCAAAGGAGAAAAAGAAAGATATATCCATTTGAATGCAGCCTTCCAAAGAATAGCAAGGAGAGATAAGAAAGCCTTCCTCAATGATCAGTGCAAAGAAATAGAGGAAAACAATAGAAAGGGAAAGACTAGAGATCTCTTCAAGAAAATTAGAGATACCAAGGGAATATTTCATGCAAAGATGGGCTCAATAAAGGACAGAAATGGTTTGGACATAACAGAAGCAGAAGATATTAAGAAGAGGTGGCAAGAATACATGAAAGAACTGTACAAAAAAGATCTTCATGACTCAGATAATCACGATGGTGTGAGCACTCAACTAGAGCCAGATATCCTAGAATGTGAAGTCAAGTGGGCCTTAGGAAGTGTCACTAAAAACAAAGCTAGTGGAGGTGATGGAATTCTGGTTGAACTATTTCAAATCCTGAAAGATGATGCTGTGAAAGTGCTGCACTCAATATGCCAGCACATTTGGAAAACTCAGCAGTGGCCACAGGAGTAGCAAAGGTCATTTTTCATTCCAATTCTAAGGAAAGACAATGTCAAAGAATACTGAAACTACCATACAATTGCACTCATCTCACATATTAGTAAAATAATGCTCAAAATGGAGATCTCCAAGCCAGGTTTCAGCAATATGTGAACTGTGAACTTCCTGAAGTTCAAGCTGGTGTTAGAAAAGGCAGATGAACCAGAGATCAAATTGCCAACATCCATTGAATCATTGAAAAAGCAAAAGAGTTCTAGAAAAACATCTATTTCTTCTTTATTGACTATGCCAAGGCCTTTGACTGTGTGGATTATAATAAACTATGGAAAATTCTGAAAGAGATGGGAATACCAGACCACCTGACCTGACCGTTGAGAAATCTGTATGCAGGTCGGGAAGTAACAGTTAGAACTGGACATGGAACAACAGACTGGTTCCAAATAGCAAAAGGAGTATAGGAGTATACATCAAGGCTGTATATTGTCACCCTGCTTATTTAACTTATATGCAAAGTACATCATGAGAAACGCTGGGCTTGAGGAAGCACAAGCTGGAATCAAGATTGCTGGGAGAAATATCAATAACCTCAGATATGCAGATGACACCATCCTTATGGCAGAAAGCAAAGAAGTACTAAAAAGCCTCTTGATGAAAGCGTGAAAGAGGAGAGTGAAAAAGTTGGCTTAAAGCTCAACATTCAGAAAACTTAGATCTTGGCATCCAATCCCATCCCTTCATGGCAAATAAATGAAGAAACAGTGGAAATAGTGGCAGGCTTCATTTTTTGGGACTCCAACATCACTGCAGATGGTGACTGCAACCATGAAATTAAAAGATGTTTACCCTTTGGAAAGAAAGTTATGACCAACCTAGACAGCATGTTAAAAAGCAGACACATTACTTTGTTAACAAAGTCCATCAAGTTAAGGCTCTTGTTTTTCCAGTAGTCATGTACAGATGTGAGAGTTGGGCCATAAAGAAAGCTGGACACCAATAATTAATACTTTTGAATTGTGGTGTTGGAGAAGATTCTTGAGAGTCCCTTGGACTGCAAGAGATCCAACCAATCCATCGTAAAGGAAAGTAGTCCTGACTATTCTTTGGAAGTGAAAGGTTATTTGTTGAATCACACAAAGCCGCCGGGATTCTTGGCCCCCGGTGGAGAAGAATTCAATCCGAGGCCAGAGACAAAGCTTGATCGCTCAGAGCTTTTGTGTAATAAAGTTTTATTAAAGTATAAAGGAGATAGAGAAAGCTTCTGACATAGGCATCAGAAGGGGGCAGAAAGAGTACCCCCCTGCTAGTCTTCAGCTGGATGTTATATAGTCACTAGCAGTCTGTTAATAAAAGAAAGGAATGTCTTACAACTCAGAATGACACCAGGCTCCCCACCCATAAGATGCATTTTGGGATAATCTTGGCACCAAATGGTTCATCCTAAGCCATAAAATGATAAACTTGAATCTTGAAGAAGGGCAGATCACCATAAAAATAATTTCATTTACATAGATTAGGGGAAATATCTGAGTATAACATACTGGTTTGTCAAGTAGGTTCTGAGCCAAGAGGTGGAACCGACTTGAAGACAGAGTTTGGGGTAAATGCATATTACTTTAGCATAGCTTAAGATAAACATCTCCATAAGAAAAAGGCATTGGTTATCTCTAGGTTTAAGAATAGTTAACTTCAGGTGAAACCAGGTGTCATTATGGCAACACAGTATTTTAAGAAAAACCACCTTTTAAATTTGTGTAGAGAAGGAAAAAATATCGCTAGTTTGTTTCCTCCTGCTGCTTAAGAGAGATGAAAATGTCTGACACTTGCAGGCTGTTTTCTCCGTTTGGAGATCTCTGGCCTTCCTGCCTGTTACCCTCTCAGAAGGACTGATATTGAAGCTGAAACTCCAATACTTTGGCCACTTGATTCAAAGAGCTGACCCATTTGAAAAGACCCTGATGTTGGGAAAGATTGAAGCCAGGAGGCAAAGGGGACGACAGAGAATGAGATGGTTGGATAACATCACTGACTCAATGGACATGAATTTAAGGTAACTCTGGGAGTGGTGATGGACAAGGAGGCCTGGTGTGCTGCAGTCCATGGGGTCACAAAGAGTGGGACAGGACTGAGCAACTGAACTGAACTGATAGTTCTGACTCGAACTTTAGCGTTGGGGACACACAAAAAAAGAGTCACAATTACACTGACTCTAAATATGCCTTTCTGGTGCTACATGCTTCTATTTGGAAAGAGGCCCCTTGACCACCAGCGGGTCCCCAATCAAATATTGTGATCAAGTCCTTAGACTCGTGCAGGCAGTCCATCTGCCCACTGAGGTTTCCATCTCCCATTGTAAAGGACACCATAAAGGGAACACTGGAAGTGGCACAAGGGAACCAAGCAGCTGATCAAGCAGCTAAGAGAGCAGCATTACAGAAAAATGGCCTAATAAGGGTTGCCACCTTAGTTCCACAGACTAAGTTGCCAAAAACTCCTTTTTATACTGAAGGTGAGACTCTTAAAGCTAAGAATGAGAGCTTTCACGAAAATCATATGGGGTGGTCCTAAATGAGAGACTCATTTTTCTTGGGAATCTCCAATGGAAGTTGATTAACTCCTTACATGGCACTACTCATTTAGGGGAAAAGGCCCTCCAAAGATTACTAGAAAGGTCTTTCAGAGGAGCAGGCCTCCAAACGACTATAAGGCAAGTGGTCTCCTCTTGTCCCACTTGCCAATTAAACAACCTCCAAGGATCTCAAAGACCTTTGCTGGCATAGCCTGTCCAATGACGTGGGACCTACCCAGGAGAGGACTGGCAGGTGGACTTCACCCAAATGCCAGTTTCTCAAGGGTATAAATACCTATTAGTCATGATAGATACATTCACAGGATGGATAGAAGGCTTTCCCACCCAGACTGAGAAGGCTGAGGAGGTGGTAAAAAAATAAATAAATAAATAAACACTTCTCCATGAAATCATTCCAAGATTTGGTCATCCCAGGTCACTACAAAGTGACAATGGGACATCATTTACTTCTAAGGTCACCCAAGGTGTCTCTAAAGCATTGGGCATTACTTATTATCTGCATTGTGCCTGGAGGCCTCAGGCTTCAGGAAAAGAAGAAAGAGCCAACCAATTCTTAAAATCAGTGATAAAAAAGAAAACCCAGGAGACTCCCCTGGGATGGAAGGAGGCTTTACCAATAGCTCTCCTCCACACCTCTATTGCCCCCAAGGAACAGATTGGTCTTAGACCTTACGAGATGCTATACGGGAGACCTTTTGTTTGTGTCAATGACCTCTTCCTAGATCCAGAGGCTCAGAACCCCTGGTCTTATACCATGGTCACTGAGCAATTCCAACAAGATATATGCTTATGGGGTGTCAACCAGAACCCAAAAGATTCTAAGGAGTCACCATTATATGCTCCAGGGACTCAAGCCCTAATTAAAGTCTGGAAAGATGGATCGCCAAAGGCTCAACTTCAGCCCACATGGAAGGGCCCCTACCCTGTAATACTTTCTACTTCCACAGCAGTCAAGGTACCAGGACATGACTCCTGTATTCACTACAGACGAGTCAAGCCAAGGAAGAAAACAGAAGCGGACACTCAATACACATGTGAGCCCGTGGGAGATCTCAGATACCTATTCAGAACTACAAATGAGTGCCCCTAATGAACACCCCCAAAATTAAGCTTCTGGGGATAAGATTTCTCAGGACAGCTCTCAAGAGCCAACACATCTTGGAAGGGGTTGTATTCCAAAACAGACAGGAGATAAATCTTCTGATCCCTGAACAGGAAGGGACTTAATCCTCCTGGTGGTGGGAATTTGGAGTTGGCTAATGCCCCTACTAGTCCTTGTTATCACCATATTGATACTGCTTATGATTGCTCCATGTATTATCAATTGTCTAACCTGTTTTGTCTCTGCCCAGCTCAACAAGATACAACATGCAGTGCCAGTGCAACAAGGATAAGTAAAACTACAGTTGACCACAGAAAACATCACTCTCCCTTAAATGGACACCACTATAAAGACTGTGAGGCCTGAGCCTAGCAAGAGGGGGAGGCTTAATGCTCCTTGCCATCCCAGTTTAGCAGGAGGTAGCCAGAAAGAACTTGATGCCCTTATTCCCAAAGAATTGGTCCTCCCATCTCTTGAGGGGGAATGTTAGGTAGGAAGAATAAGAAAAAGGAGTCCAGAATGGCAGTGGCTAAAAGACAAGGAAGGGAAAAGCCCATGAAAATAGAACAAAGGAAGGTCTGAGGACCAGAGTGAGGACCTCAAGTAGAACAAGCAGCACTCCTAGCTAGCTCAATTTACATAGAACAGGCCTAGGTGGAGGAGAGAAAAAAAAAAAAAAAAACATAAAAAAGAGGTGCCAAAGGGCTGGGGATCTGGTGCAAACTCGCTCTCTCTTCTCTTCATGTCTTTTCAGCTGGCATGCCCTTATGCCTCGAGGATGTATTGTCCTTTACTTTCTAAATAAAACTGAGCTATAACACAGAGATGTAACACTGGTTCATCACTTCAAATTTTTGTTGTGATGAGACAGAACTGAGGAAATTACACACTCCTCCGACAAAAGGAAATGGAAAGAATACAGGAGAGTAACAATTGGCTAGGTAAGGAATCAGGCATGCTGAGTTAGGGAAAGCAATCTTAGAGTCATTTCCTATAGAATGGATAGCAGTGTTTTGTTGCATATGTTGCGTTTCCTACATACGTATGTGTAGCCCCATGAAAATAGGGGATGCATCATTATTTCTGAGATTTGATCATGGCTAGGAAGATTACTAGGGCAGCCCAAATTCCTAAGTGTTTGACATGTGTTGGGAGCCGCGTTAGGCATTACTGACAAAACAGAGGCACGACCTCAACTCTCTCTCTTTGTCCTGCAGGCACAGACCTGGAATGAAGGGATTACCTTGTGATTCTGACTTGTTTTTTCCTCTCCTCGGCTGAGTTGACTGAAAAGAATATTAAGGTGCTTATTTTTCTTGAGAGGAGCATGAGAAGGCACAAAGCCTTCTGCAGCTGTGGTCAGAAAATAATTCATAAAGTTAATCATTGACATTTGTTTAAGGACTTTTACAAAAGAGTGTTCCAGGATGAGCACATAGGCCGCAGCTTGAGGCCATGGAAGGGACTGCTATCTGAAGCCTATTTGTGAGGAAAACGTTTATGGCAAAGGAGTTTACTGAATTTAGGGCTTAGAAATAATTAAAATAGTTAGAAGTTGAAGATTTAAGGAATGTTGTAATGTTAGCATAATTTGCTATATCTTATAGAGGTTAGGAATTTTAGAGATACTAAAGCTTGAAGCCTTTTTAAGAGATAGTAAGCTCAGGATGTTAGGGGCAAAAAAGCTCAGGATGTTAAGAATTTAGAAAGATAAGAAATAAACTGAGGAGTGTAGCATGAGTTATAATATTATCACAAGTTAACTATAGGACACATAAGAGGAAGTAGATAATAAATGGTAAAGCTGATTCCAAGAGAATCGCTGAAACAGGAACTCTGTTTGAAGGGCAACGATGATTTATGGAGATAATAAATCTGGGTGAGGGGGAACTGAAAATGTCAAACCTCTAACCTAATGTTTTTGTAAAAGTATAAAAGAGAATCTTAAACTTAAAATAAATAGACAGTCTAAGAAAACTGAGAGGCTGTCTTGTTACTCGCTGACTCCGTTCCTCCCTTCAGGTGGAATCCCTGGCTGCTGGAGCTGGACTCTGGCAGACATGCTTCCTCATTTAATTGCAATTGCTGCCATTCATAACTAGCATCACTGATAAAATGTGACTTTGTTGAGACTTGGATTGGCCTTTATAGAAACTACTATTCATTGAATGAGGACATGGTGATAAATAACAGAGACTGACCATACATAACTAAAGTAATTTCTCTGCTTCCTCTTACATTGTCAAACATATTTGTTTTGATATCTTTTTCCCCAATTTGATTGTGTCCTGAAAAGTTGCTTGCCGAATTGCCTCAGTCATGTCCAACTTTTTGCGACTCTGTAGACCATAGCTCACCAGGCTTCTCTGTCCCTGGGATGCTCCAGGCAAGAATACTGGAGTGTGTTGCCATGCCCTCATCCAAGGGATCTTCCCAACCCAGGGATCAAACCCACAATTTTTATGTCTCCTGCATTAGCAGGTAAGTGCTTTACCACTAGTGCCACCTGGGAAGTCCCCCACAGAGGTTACCACTCTCATGTTATATTTATCATCATTTACTTATCTATCATCTTCTCCTTCCTCCCTCAGTCTAGAAACTAAGTTCTACAAAGATGAGAACATCCTTGCCTTCTTAATTTTTTATTCCCAGCATTCAGGATTTTACATAGTAGGCATAGTAGGCACACACACATTCACTGAGAAATGATTAAGGCACTGTCTCCTGGGCTGTTTTTCGTGTTCCTTATAAATACTAATTTTTAAAAAAATATATTGATTTATCAATAATTTGTGTCATTTTTGCTTATTCCTGTGTAAAGCTACTTTATTTGGCTCTAAAAGTATTTTCCAATGCATTTTATTTTCACTGCACATGCATAAAACTAAACCTGATCAACTTCCCCTTGTATTATTCTGAGTTGTATGATCCTTCCATCTTTAATTCATGATGATGCTCTGCAGGCTATTATCAGCCAAGAGCTGGTATCTAAAGTACCTGGACCACAAATCCTTTAAAGAATATTATGAAGACTAGGGTGGCCAATCTTCATGCACTGTGAAAACAATTTAATAATATGTCTATGCATGTTTTCCAATGTTATTTTCATACTTGGATGACAGTTAAAATTTGAATTACTTTTCTTCCTTTTCCTCCTCTTCACTCCTACAATCCTGAGAATTTATTTTAAAAGACAATAATCCCATTTTAATGGAGTTCAATTCAGTCGCTCAACTGTGTCCGACTCTTTGAGACCCCATGAACCGCAGCATGTTAGGCCTCCTGTCCATAGCCAACTCCCAGAGATTACCCAAACTCATTTCCATTGAGTCAGTGGTGCCATCCAATCATCTCATCCTCTGTCATCCCCTTCTCCTCCTGCCCTCAATCTTTCCCAGAATCAGGGTCTTTTTAAAAGAGTAAGCTCTTTGCATCAGGTGACCAAAGAACTGGAGTTTCAGCTTCAACATCAGTCCTCCCAATGAAAACCCAGGACTGATTTCCTTTAGGATGGACTGGTTGGATCTCCTTGCATTCCAAAGAACTCGCAAGAGTCTTCTCCAACACCACAGTTCAAAAGCATCAATTCTTTGGTGCTAAGCTTTCTTTAGAGTCCAACTCTTACTTCCATACATGACTACTGGAAAAACCATACCCTTAACTAGACTGACCTTTGTTGACAAAGTAATGTCTCTGCTTTTGTAACATGCTGTCGAGGTTGGTCATAACCCTCCTTCCAAGGAGTAAACATCTTTTAATTTCATGGCTACAGTCACCATCTGCAGTGATTTTGGAGCCCAGAAAAATAAAGTCTGACACTGTTTCCACTGTTTCTCAATCTATTTGCTATAAAGTGATGGGACCAGATGCCATGATCTTAATTTTCTTAATGTTGACATTTAAGCCAACTTTTTCACTCTCCTCTTTCACTTTCATCAAGAGGCTCTTTTGTTCTTCTTTACTTTCTGCCATAAGGGTGGTGCCATCTGCATATCTGAGGTTATTGATATTTCTCCCAGCAATCTTGATTCCAGCTTGTGCTTCCTCCAGCCCAGCATTTCTCATGATGTACTCTGCGTATATGTCAAATAATCAGGGTGACAATATATAGCCGTGACATACTCCTTGTTCTATTTGGAACCCGTCTGTTGTTCCATGTCCAGTTCTAACTGTTCCTTCATGACCTGCATACAGATTTTTCAAGAGGCAGGTCAGGTGGTCTGGTATTCCCATCTCTTTCAGAATTTTCCAGTTTATTGTGATCCGCACAGTCAAAGGTTTAGGCATAGTCAGTAAAGCAGAAATAGATGCTTTTCTGGAACTTTCTTGCTTTTTCCATGATCCAGCAGATGTTGGCAATTTGATCTCTGGTTCCTCTGCCTTTTCTAAAACCAGCTTGAACATCAGGAAGTTCACAGTTCACATATTGCTGAAGCCTGGCTTTACTAGCATTACTTTACTAGCATGTGAGATGAGTGAAATTGTGTGTTAGTTTGAGTATTCTTTGGCATTGCCTTTCTTTGAGATTGGAATGAAAACTAACCTTTTCCAATCCTGTGGCCACTGCTGAGTTTTCCAAATTTGCTGACATATTAAGTGCAGCACTTTCACAGCATCATTTTTCAGGATTTGAAATAGCTCAACTGGAATTCCATCACCTCCACTAGTTTTGTTTTTAGTGACACTTCCTAAGGCCCACTTGACTTCACATTCCAGGATGTCTGGCTCTAGTTGAGTGATCACACCATCATGATTTTTTGTATAGCTTTTCTATGCATTCCTCCCCCCCCCCTTCTCAATATCTTCTGCTTCTGTTAGGTCCATACCATTTTTGTCCTTTATTGTGTCCAGTTTTGCATGAAAAGTTCCCTTGGTATCTCTAATTTTCTTGAAAAGATCTCGTCTTTCCTTTCAATTGTTTTCATCTATTTCTTTACATTGATCACTGAGGAAGGCTTTTTTATCTCTCCTTGCTATTCTTTGGAACTCTGCATTCAAATGGGTATATCTTTCCTTTTCTCCTTTGCTTTTCGCCTCTCTTCTTTTTACAGATATTTTTAAGGCTTCCTCAAACAGAGGAAGTCATGCATCAAAGTTGTTAATGGCCTGCCCATCACTGAAGGATCCTTAATGTCTTTGATGACAGTGAGACACAAATCCATAATCTAAGTCTCAGTGGACCCATCCAGAGCATCTTATGTCTTATCTCTTTGCTTCCTGAATTTATCTGTAGTTTTTTTTGTTTGTTTTTAATGTAAACAAATAAACTATTAGTCTTATTTTACCCTAATGTCTTGCTAGCAGAAACAGAGGTACACCCTCGAATCACCTCCTTGTAATTTCACTCAGTTTACCATTTTATGAACAAGTTACAATTTTCCCAATTGCTTTCATCCTAAAGACTTTATTACCACAGTGCATTTTGAATGAAGTGTGCATACTGCTTGCTAGTTATTCTGTTAAGAATTGGTTGTAGCTGATCTAATAGCAGTAGCAAGAGACATAGTTACATCAGGCTGTGCTTAAAATTGGTAAGCATTTAGGATTTAGGAGATAAAGCAAACATTTTAGGCATCAAATAGATACCTAGAAATGGAGATGTCATTCACTAGCATGTTAGTCAGTATAAATAGTTTTGTTATTGTATGAGTCTCCAGATACAAGGTCTTCCCAGTTGACGCTAGTGATGAAGAACCTTCCTGTCAAAGCAGGAGATGGAAGAGATGAAGGTTCGATTCCACGGGTCAGAAATATCCTCTGGAAAGGGGCATGAGAACGTACTTCAGTGTTCTTACCTGGAGAATCCCATGGACAGAAGAGTCAGAGTAGGTCCCGAAGAGCTGGACATGACTGGAGTGACTTAGTACACACACATGCACTAGAGATGCAACCAGGAATTTCACTTACTGGTAAGATATTGTTCTGTTAAATACAGAACATTACTTGCAAATAAGACTGTGCTTTACGTTTGTGTTCTTTCAGTTTTATTGGATGAGGATTTAATGCAATTATATATCCTTCTAGTGGATGGCATTTATCAATGTTTAAGATTTAACTTGCTGTGGATCAAATTGAACTAAAAAAAGAAAAAAGGTTAGAAATGGGCATCACATTGATAATTTTTTGAAATATTCATTTATTCCATTCTCCAGAAGATAAACAGTAGCTTTGAGGGAGCTAAAGTCATTTTCTTAAGACTCTTAATAAAGTGGGTTATTTTTCCTTCTTTTAATTTTTAAAAATTTGTTATTTTTAAAGTGGGGGCAGAGGCAATGTTTTATTCTGGGTAACAAAAAACAACAGAGGCTGCAGAGAACTGTTCATAGTTTGAATGTTAACATTCATCCTCACTCTTGTTTCTTTCAGTGAAATTCCTTGGGAAAAACTTTCAAAGAGAAAATGTGTTTAGTTTTTACCAACCAGTTTCATTTCTATGATAATTCCTTGGTTTTATAATAGGAGACTGGAATGCAAAATTAGGAAGTCAAGAAACACCTGGAGTAACAGGCAAATTTGGCCTTGGAATGCAGAATGAAGCAGGGCAAAGACTAATAGAGTTTTTCCAAGAAAATGAACTGGTCATAGCAAACACCCTCTTCCAACAACACAAGAGAAGACTGTACATATGGACATCATCACATGGTCAACACCAAAATCAGATTGATTATATTCTATGCAGCCAAAGATGGAGAAGCTCTATACAGTCAACAAAAACAAGAGCAGGAGCTGACTGTGGCTCAGATCATGAACTCCTTATTACCAAATTCAGACTTAAATTGAAGAAAGTAGGGAAAACCGCTAGACCACTCAGGTATGACCTAAATCAAATCCCTTATGATTATACAGTGGAAGTTAGAAATAGATTGAAGGGCCTAGATCTGATAGATAGAGTGCCTGATGAACTATGGAATGAGGTTTCTGACATTGTACAGGAGACAAGGATCAAGACCATCCCCATGGAAAATAAATGCAAAAAAGCAAAATGGCTGTCTGGGGAGGCTTTTCAAATAGCTGTGAAAAGAAGAGAAGTAAAAAGCAAAGGAGAAAAGGAAAGATATAAGCATCTGAATGCAGAGTCCAAAGAATACCAAGAAGAGATAAGAAAGCCTTGTTCAGCGATCAATGCAAAGAAATAGAGGAAAAGAACAGAATGGGAAAGACTAGAGATCTCTTCAAGAAAATTAGAGATACCAAGGGAATATTTCATGCAAGATGGGCTCGATAAAAGACAGAAGTGGTATGGACCTAACAGAAGCAGAAGATATTAAGAAGAGGTGGCAAGAATACACAGAAGAAATGTACAAAAAAGATCTTCACAATCCAGATAATCATGATGGTGTAATCACTCGTCTAGAGCCAGACATCCTGGAATGTGAAGTCAAGTGGGCCTTAGAAAGCATCACTATGAAGAAAGCTAGTGGAGGTGATGGAATTCCAGTTGAGCTGTTTCAAATCCTGAAAGATGATGCTGTGAAGGTGCTGCACTCAATATGCCAGCAAATTTGGAAAACTCAGCAGTGGCCACAGGACTGGAAAAGGTCAGTTTTCAGGCAATGCGAAAGAATGTTCAAACTACCGCACAATTGCACTCATCTCACATGCTAGTAAAGTAATGCTCAAAAATCTCCAAGCCAGGCTTCAGCAACACGTGAACCATGAACTTCCTGATGTTCAAGCTAGTTTTAGAAAAGGCAGATGAACCAGAGATCAAATTGCCAACATCCGCTGGATCATGGAAAAAGCAAAAGAGTTCCAGAAAAACATCTATTTCTGCTTTATTGACTAGGCCAAAGCCTTTGACTGTGTGGATCACAATAAACTGTGGAAAACTCTGAGAGAGATGGGAATACCAGACCACCTGACCTGCCTCTTGAGAAATCTGTATGCAGGTCAGGAAGCAACCGTTAGAACTGGACATGGGACAACAGACTGGTTCCTAATAGGAAAAGGAGTACGTCAAGGCTGTATTTTGTCACCCTGCTTATTTAAATTCTATGCAGAGTACATCATGAGAAATGTTGGACTGGAAGAAACACAAGCTAGAATCAAGATTGCTGGGAGAAATGTCAATAACCTCAGATATGCAGATGACACCACCCTTATGGCAGAAAGTGAAGAGGAACTAAAAAACCTCTTGATGAAAGTAAAGAGGAGAGTGAAAACGTTGGCTTAAATGTCAACATTCAGAAAACGAAGATCATGGCATCTGGTCCCATTACTTCATGGTATATAGATGGGGAAACAGTGGAAACAGTGTCAGACTTTGTTTTTGGGGGCTGCAAAATCACTGCAGATGATGACTGCAGCCATGAAATTAAAAGACGCTTACTCCTTGGAAGAAAAGTTATGACCAACTTAGCATATTCAAAAGCAGAGACATTACTTTGCCGACTAAGGTGCCTCTAGTCTAGGCTATTGTTTTTCCAGTAGTCATGTATGGATGTGAGAGTTGGACTGTGAAGAAGGCTGAGCACTGAAGAATTGATGCTTTTGAACTGTGGTGTTGGAGAAGACTCTTGAGAGTCCCTTGGACTGCAAGGAGATCCAACCAGTCCATTCTGAAGGAGATCAGCCCTGGGATTTCTTTGGAGGGAATGATGCTAAAGCTGAAACTCCAGTACTTTGGCCACCTGATGCAAAGAGTTGACTCTTTGGAAAATACTTTGATGCTGGGAGGGACTGGAGGCAGGAGGAGAAGGGGATGACAGAGGATGAGATGGCTGGATGGCATCACTGACTCAATGGACCTGAATCTGAGTGAACTCTGGAGTTGGTGATGGACAGGGAGGCCTGGGTGCTGGGATTCATGGGGTCGCAAAGAGTCGGACACGACTGAGCGACTGAACTGAACTGAACTGATGCATTATTTGGAGATTTGAAAACGAGTTGAGTGACATGGGATATTAGAACCTAGTTGGTACGTTTCAACAAGCATTTATTTGTTAGAAAACAGAATGCATATTACAATAAACTTGATTCTCTCGGCTTTTGGTTTGCAATGCCTCAACAGATGGCATTTTAAAAAACTTATGATTGGAAAAATAAAAGATTTATTTTACCTTCTCCTTCCTCAGCGTGACTCTTCTTCATACTTTCATCCAAACTATCATATCTATTTTCTTCATCACACTTATCATATATCTTAATTACCTGTGCATTTATTTCCTGGTTATATGCTGCTTTCTCCCATAGAGTATAAGCTCCAGGCTGACATGAATGTTTCTCTCTGGTTCACCATCTGATAGTTCCTTGGAGCCTCATGTGACACCTCACCCAGAGAGGTGCTCAGTGAACATGAATACATGAGTGAATGGCTTGGAAAGCATCACACCAATTGCAAAGTACTCGCTAATTGCTGGAGATGCTTTGGTTAGATCTATTGCTGTGTGTCAGAACCCATTGCATTGTCAGAGATGTCTAAGAGTTGATTGATAGCAGTATTCTCTGCTCTCTTTACTGAAAGGACATCATGTAAAGCCTACAAAGGTCTGTATAGTCAAACCTGTGGTTTTCGAGCAGTCATGTACCTATGTGAAAGTTGGACCATAGAGAAGGTTGAGCACCTAAGAATTGATGATTTTTAATTGTAGTGCTGGAGAAGACTTTTGAGAGTCCCTTGGACAGCACGGAAATCAAACCAGTGAATCCTAAAGGAAATCAACAATGAATGAATATTCATTGGAATGACTGATATGAAGGACAGGGAAGCCTGTTGTGCTGCAGTCCACAGGGTCACTAAAAGTCAGATGCAACTTAGCAACTGAACAATAATATCACGGAAAGCAGAGGTCAGGTCCACTATTTGTGACTTTCCAAAAGCACCGACTAAGCTGTCCTCTTCTAAACTCCCACTCCTACCTTGAAGCTCTAAATAAACAAATATGTCTTGGTTAAAATAGGAAAGGAATTATCCATTTGTTCAGAAAATGTTATAAAGATAAAGTTATATCAATTATATTAATATCAAGACAACAAAAATCAAGGAAGAAAAAGGTAAAATCAGTTAAAAGGGACATTTAATTATAATTAAAGGGAAAATATCCATAAATCACAATCTACCAAAACTGTAGCATTAATAAAAGAAGAAAACTGAGGCCACACAAGGGAAGCACATTATTATAGACTATTCAGATTTTTCACACTCAACATTTTATAACTAAGTGGATAAAAATTTAGTAAACATTGAGTATCTATTCCTTAGCCCTAGTGGCTTACCATGAGATATAAAAACTCCATCCTAATTTAGAAGTTAAATTTCTAAGTCAAAAATACTCACTTGAAATGGAGTTTCAAGTTTTATTGTTATTGTTGTTTCCTTGTTTACTTTTTAAAAGCAATCTAGCAGTCTACTAGACAATAAATCATCATCTGGGAAAAGAATCATTTATCCAATCACTATAATAGTGTTTGGCTCCAGCTACAAATAGACTTTTATTTTTACTCATTCATTTTTCTCTCTAACTGTCTTTGTGATAAAACAACTTCAACTAGCAATAGGAATATGATTTGTTCCTTCTCATGTATGTTTCCACCCACTTTTCTTTTCTCCACATCCTTCAGGAGATTATATTATATCCTATTATTAAATTTAGGTATAATAAGCTTAACTAATAGCTTTTTTTTTTCATTTCTATTTATCTAATCTCTTGCTATATATGGAAGTGCATAGGAGATAAAAGTTATCAAATTCCAAGAATAGACTAATAAAATATTACAGTTAGAAGAAAGCTTAGGAATCCTGTTAGCCACCATTTCATTTTGTGTATGAGAACATTGAGGACCAGAGAATCAGAATGCTAGTTAGAGAGTCTACAGGACTAGTTAATATCTTCCACACAGGTTTATTACAATCATTAGTTCTTGCCTGCAGAAAAATAAATATTCATCATGAAATCCTTAGACATTAGAATTTAAGTCGAATGCTAATTTTGCCAGTGGCAGCTTTACTTGTTGCTGCTGTTGTTCAGTCACTACGTCATGTCCTGCTCTCTGCAACCCCATGGACTACAGCACGCCAGGCTTCCCTGTCCTTCACCATCACAGAGTTTGCTCAAATTCATGTCCATTGAGTCACTGATGCCATCCATCTCTTCCTCTGTTGCCCCCTTCTCCTTTTGCCTTCAGTCTTTCCCGGCATCAAGGTCTTTCCCAATGAGTGAGCTCTGGCTCTTCACATCAGGTGGCCAAAGTATTTCCGCTTCAGCAACAATGAATATTCAGGATTGATTTCCTTTATGACTGACTGATTTGATCTCCTTCCCTGATATGACTGTGTTGAAATATCTGTAGTCAGAGATGTATCCTATTCTTGAGAAGTTTAAAATGTGACTTTGAATAGTTTTCTGTACAAGCTGCAGTATAATTAGCAATCAAAAAAAAAAAAAAAAAGTAACCCCCTCTCTTTCTGTCTCTCTCTCTCCCTCCATTAGGGATATAAACAAAAGACAGAATATATAGAAATAAAAATCACAAATTACATCATAATTTAAATCCAAGAGCCATGTCAAAAACTGTACACAAATATGGCAAAACCAATACAGAATTGTAAAGTAAAATAAAAAATAAATAAATTAATTAATTAAAAAATAAAATAAACACATTATTAAAATAGAACAGAAAAAAACTGAACATTCAACTAGAGTAGATTATTGTAAGTAAAAAACACAAAAAATAAAACATAAAGAGCACACACACAAAAAAAGAACAGAAAAAAAAAAGCTTTTTATTCTAGGAATCTTTTATTTTTGCACCCATTTGAAATTCAGTATTTAATTCAGCTATTCATTATATCACCAGGTAATTTCTAGTGAAATAATTAATACATATTCAGTGGCAGACTTTCCATTATATTGGATTTTATAATAAATAAATATGAATAAAAAATATTCAAAAAATAATAAAAAAGAACTAAAAATTCCAGTTAAATTAAGAATTGATTATAAGAAACTATACATATAATCATTTATTTTTAAAAGTTGCTGATATATTCAGTCAGGAGTACATTACTTAAAAGGCTTGTGGTCACACAAAAATAGGGACAAAATCATCTCAGCACATTTTCTTTTCTTTGTCTCTGGCTTGCCTGTAAGGCATGAAGATATTGAAGACACAGTCTACACACATTGGATTCTACAAGTGTTGAGGAAAAACTATGAAATTCTCTCTGTTGAAATTCAGGCTCTATACTAGAATAGTCTTATACTATAGCATTCAGGTATTCCTAAACAAAGTGTGCTTCTATTTTTCCAATGTCTCAGCAACTTCAGATTCTAGCAATAGAAAGAGAGAGAGAAGAAGAAATAAAAATACAGATTATTTAACAAAAAGAAAAAAACTGACATGTAATTAGAAGAGCCGATATTTTTGTTTATTTTTTGAGCTAATATTTTTAATGAACCACTAAAATACACATATCACTAACCTATCCAATATGAAAAGTACAAAGCTTGAAGGAAAAAGAGGAAAGAACAATAGACACCAAAATAATTAAATGTCAATATATAAATAACTTTGGAAGTCTGGATAATGTAGATGATTTCTAAGAAAATATAAGTGAGCATTATTAAACTGCAATTGATAACCATGGAATAATTTTAGAAATTTATGAAGATTTTCCTTTCATACTTGGAAAAAAATGTACCAACAACAACAAAAAAACAGACACATAATTAAACAAATGTACACAATGCAATAAGACAGCTTCCTAATAAACCTTTGTACTTTACTCTTTTTTAAAAGGAAAAATGCCTTACATGGTTTTCAAATACCAATTATGCCATTTACTAGAAAAGTTAGCTTGGAACTTTACAGTGAACTTGGAAATGCATGTGCATAAAGTATTAATATAATTGCTGGTTATACTTTCTTATTTAAGATTTTGCATGTTGTAGCCAACAAACATTGATTTTTGTTTCTGTTTTTGTTTTTTTCCCCTTTAAGCAGCACATTTCCTTTTTGGATTTCCCTATAAAACAGGGTTATCTACTTTTCTCTTTTTCATCATGGAAATAATAAAATTATCATTTTTTCACTTTACTGGCTCAACTTTTCTTAAAACTCATCTAGAAATCGTCTTATGGCATAGAGAAATAGACACTGTAGCTTTCTCCTTGAGTAAAATAGAGACTAATTTTATTAATTTGAAGAACAAGAAAGATAAGGAGAAAAAGAAAACATATTAAATCATTTAGAACATTTAAGTTATGAGTGAAGTTAACTCTTAAGACCATCAAGAACTACAATGACTTTAACTCATATGATGAATATGTGATATTTTATACCATCTTATCAAACATGAATATATACAAGCACAAACATTTTTGAGCATAAAGGAGGAACTCTTGAACTCTTGTAGTAATATTGATATTGGCAAAGTTTATCCTTAATATCTTCTCTAATTTTCATTCTCTGCTCTCTTTCCAGAGTTACTTTTCTCTTTAGATGACTTCTCTGTCTACTCAAAAAGTGAAAGTGAAGTCGCTCAGTCGTGTCCGACTCTTTGTGACCCCCTGGACTGTAGCCTACCAGGCTCCTCTGTCCGTGGGATTTTCCAGGCAATAGTACTGGAGTGGATTGCCATTTCCTTCCCCAGGGGATCTTCCCAACCCAGGGATCGAACCCAGGTCTCGCACGTTGTAGACAGACGCTTTACCGTCTGAGCCACCAGGGAAGTCCAGGACCTTACAAAAACAGTGAAGATACAGTAATAATGATGCCCAGCCAAAATCTTCTCAGGTACAAGAGATAAACATCCACTGTGGTTTGCTCAAATAAAGAGGAGTGGGTTTGATGTAAGAATGGGGAGACTTCACTGAACAAAGCATTTGTAGGTAGATTTCATACAAATATTGCTGAGACTTGTTAAACTATTGATTGCCAAGGCAGACAGCCTTCCTATGTCTCTCTCATTCTTTCCAGAATTCTAGGCTCTTACTTATACTCCATTTTCCTCATATGAAAATTGGCATCTTCTACTTTAGTTATCCAAATGAACCAGAAACATGGAGATCTTAGAGCTCTACATAGACTTTCAGATCTAAAACCTTCCAATCAATGAGAACAGTTGAGATGTATCCAATGTAAAGAAAGACATTTTCCTTGGTTGCCAGCTAAGGAATGGATTGCCTGGTTTCAGATCAAGTATGCACTACTGTGAGCTTCCTTAATGGCTCAGTGGTTCCTAATGGCTCAGTGGTCCCTAATGGCTCAGTGGTAAAGAATCTGCCTTCCAATGCAGGAGATGTGAAATCGATACCTGGATTGGAAAGATCCCCTAGAGAAGGAAATGGCAACCCATTCCAGTGTTCTTGCCTAGGAATTCCCATAGACAGAGGAGCCTGTCATGCTGCAGTCCATGGGATCCCAAAGAGTCAGACACCAATTAATGACTAAACAACAACAATATGTACTATTGGACAAGTCAGCCATGTCCAGGTATGAGATCCTCTATATGTGTTACACTGTACCTACCTTTCAGTCTAATATAACAAGGGCATGTAGAAGTATTAGGAACATGACTGGCAAAGAAGTTAAGTGCTTTTAAGAAGATAAGTATATTAGTAACTCTTAAATGGCACATATTATTTTATATAAAGTCAGTGTGTACCCTAATAAAAATATTGGTGATATTGTTAGGGTTCTTTTTGGGTGTGTGTCTGCCTTATTCCTTTAAGCCAGTTCCATCCATTTCCTGGATTTAATTCATTTTATTTTCCATAAAATTGATTGCCTATCAACCCTCCGAACTTGGCCCTCATCCCTATTCACATTCTGTATTTACCTTCTGTCTGGCTCCTGGTCATTAAACTTGCCATATCAGCTGCTTGATGCTAGTCTTCTTGGCTGGACCCTTAGCACTTTCTAAGAACCTACTCCTCTTCTAGGTTCTCAGGTAGAGTAAATAGTCTTTGTTCACTCCTACAATCTAATTTCTAGAACTAGTTACCTGGCAAGAGTCTTGGACCTTTTCAATTTAGTTGTCTTGTCTGATTTTCCATTTTCTTTCTAAGACAAGTTAATGGGAGTTTCTTATCACTGAGAAAGGTTTTTTAATAACTTTGTTGGTGATTCCTGGAAGCTAGGAAATATTTTTCTCTGATTTATTTTCTGGCATATGTGAATGAAAACCAAATCAGCATTTAGACAGGTATAAAGTAAATGAGACTGTTAAGGTGAAAAATCTAGGTCAGGAAAATCATCTAGTTAGAAGGTCATCTTAAGTCAAATGGCATCTTTTCAGGTTAATGACATCACTTGCTTGCATGTATAAATTCCTCATGTTCATATTTTGGACATTTTATCTTGGCTAACTTTCATGCCTATATGAGACTCTTATTTGAGATGCAGAAAAATCACTCACTTTAATAATGCTTGCAGAATTCTTGATAAATTTACCACTGGTCTTTCCATCCAGAGAGAGTTTAATAACGAATCTGAATCTCTTAAGGGCACTATCAAAGCTCTGCTGCTCTTCTTCTCCTGTTTGAGATCTATGCCCTGACACAGGGTGTTATGTCACATTCTAATCCTAACACCCTGAACAGTTTCTCAGTTTGCACAGCAGCCTAAATGTATCATTTCATTGGTCTTCAACATCAGGGTTATGAGCAGAATAGCTTAAGGAAGTTTCAGTATTCAGTCATCCTGCATAAAATGACTTAAACTTGATTCAGAGGATAAAACTGGTTCTGATGTGAGCAATGGAGATGTATCTTATAGTCTTTTTTTGCCCTTACAAGTGCAAAAGGAACTTTGATAAATATTTTGGCTATGACCAATGGGATTTATATCTCTCTGAGATGGTGTGGTAGGAAGAATTGTGATCCTGAAGATGATTACAAATTCTAACCCATCACCAATAGATTGCCTTGTCATAAAAGGAACTAGTGATGTAATTATGATTAATAACTGATGGAATTTAAGATAGAGATTTTTCTGTACTAGTTAGGTGGAGCTACTGTAATCACATGAATTCTTAACAGTGGAAAGAAAAGGAAGCAGATAAGACTGTGGGACTCCTCTCAAGGTGGCAGAGGTGAGAGAGGATGCATTTGAGTGCAGATCCTGCCAGTTAGTAACTCTGAGACCTTGGGCTTGTCACTAAAATATTCTGGGTATGTTTGCTCATCTGAAAAGCACAAAATATAATATGTGCAAAAAGAGTTCTACCAGAAATAAATTAAACATAATTCATGATCAGGAGCATACATAAGGTATTCAACAAACATTAATTTCCTTCTCTAATTTATTGAGTACTAGTACATTCAAAACAGTCTCAAAGTGTATAAAGTTCTATATTTTAAGGAGCTTAAAGTATAAAGTACAGATTTTATATACACCCCCACCACACACACACACACACATTATATATATGTATATATATATATACACATATATATACATTATACATATATATACACATTATATATATGTATATATGATGTGTGTGTGTGTGTGTG
The DNA here is from genome assembly GCF_014754425.2 of Oryx dammah. NCBI lineage: Eukaryota > Metazoa > Chordata > Mammalia > Artiodactyla > Bovidae > Oryx > Oryx dammah. The sequence continues at coordinate 1,699,448 of NW_024070198.1, forward strand.
TGTGTGTGTGGCAGTTACAAAATTGTAGAATAGTCATCTCAGTTCAGTTCAGTCACTCAGTCGTGTCCAACTCTTTGCAACCCCATGAATCTCAGCACGCCAGGCCTCCCTGTCCATCACCAACTCCTGGAGTTCACTCAGATATAGGTCCATCGAGTCAGTGGTGCCATCCAGCCATCTCATCCTCTGTTGACCCTTTCTCCTCCTGCCCCCAATCCCTCACAGCATCAGAGTCTTTCCAGTGAGTCAACTCTTCGCATGAGGTGGCCAAAGTACTGGAGTTTCAGCTTTAGCATCATTCCTTCCAAAGAAATTCCAGGGCTGATCTCCTTTAGAATGGACTAGTTGGATCTCCTTGCAGGCCAAGGGACTCTCAAAAGTCTTCTCCAATACCACAGTTAAAAGCATCAATTCTTCGGTGCTCAGCCTTCTTCACAGCCCAATTCTCACATCCATACATGACAACTGGAAAAACCATAGCCTTGACTAGATGGACCTTAGTCGGCAAAGTAATGTCTCTTTTGAATATGCTATCTAGGTTGGTCATAACTTTTCTTCCACAGAGTAAGGTTTTTTTTTTTTTTTTTAATTTCATGGCTGCAATCACCATCTGCAGTGATTTTGGAGCCCCCACAAAATAAAGTCTGACACTGTTTCCACTGTTTCCCCATCTATTTTCCATGAAGTGATGGGATCGGATGCCATAATCTTCATTTTCTGAGTGTTGAGCTTTAAGTCAACTTTTTCACTCTCCACTTTCACTTTCATCAAGAGGCTCTTTAGTTTCTCTTTAATTTCTGCCATAAAGGTGGTGTCATCTGCATATCTGAGGTTATTGACATTTCTCCCAGCAATTTTGATTCCTGCTTGTGTTTCTTCCAGTCCAGCGTCTCTCACGATGTACTCTGCATAGAAGTTAAATAAGCAGGGTGACAATATACAGCCTTGACGTATTCCTTTTGCTCTTTGGAACCAGTCTGTTGTTCCATGTCCAGTTCTAACTGTTGCTTCCTGACCTGCATATGGATTTCTCAAGAGGCAGGTTAGGTGGTCTGGTATTCCCATCTCTTTCAGGATTTTCCACAGTTTATTGTGATCTACACAGTCAAAGGCTTTAGCATAGTCAATAAAGCAGAAATAGATGTTTTTCTGGAACTGTCTTGCTTTTTCCATGATCCAGTGGATGTTGGCAATTTGATCTCTGGTTCCTCTGCCTTTTCTAAAACCAGCTTGGACAACAAGAAGTTCACGGTTCATGTATTGCTGAAGCCTGGCTTGGAGAATTTTGAGCATTACTTTACTAGCATGTGAGATGGGTGCAATTGTGTGGTAGTTTGAGCATTCTTTGCCTTTCTTTGGAATTGGAATGAAAACTGACCTTTTCCAGTCCTGTGGCCACTGCTGGGTTTTCCAAATGTGCTGGCATATGGAGTGCAGCACTTTCACAACATCATCTTTCAGGATTTGAAATAGCTATACTGGAATTCCATCACCTCCACTAGCTTTGTTCATAGTGATGCTTTCTAAGGCCCACTTGACTTCACATTCCAAGATGTCTGGCTCTAGATGAGTGATCACACCATCGTGATTATTTGGATCGTGAAGATCTTTTTTGTACAATTCTTCTGTGTATTCTTGCCACCCCTTCTTAATACCTTCTGATTCTCTTAGGTCCATACCATTTCTGTCCTTCATTGAGCCCATCTTTGCATGAAATGTTCCCTTGGTATCTCCAATTTTCCTGAAGAGATCTCTAGTCTTTCCCATCCTGTATTTTCCTTTATTCCTTTGCATTGATTGCTGAAGAAGGCTTTCTTATCTCTTCTTACAAATAGCTGTGAAAAGAGGAGAAGCGAAAAACAAAGGAGAAAAGGAAAGATATAAGCATCTGAATGCAGAATTCCAAAGAATACCCAGAAGAGATAAGAAAGAATAGTCATCTTGGCCTATGCAAAAATTTATCTCTGTTTGAAACTAATATTGGAATTACATCCATACAACTTTAGAGCAGTTCTTTTTATTATCATGCCTTTGCTTTCTGTTTGGTTTCCTTAGCATCAAATTTATGAACTGAGAAGTGTGTTCTTTCCCTCATTAGCATTGCATCCCTAGCCCTCACTGCAGTTGCACTGTGTGTAATGAATAGATCGAGATAGGAATGCTTGTCTTCCCAGCGTGGTGCTCTCTCTCTGCACCTGCTCCTCTTAACACTTCAGTCCCAAACACAATAATGTTCCCCTGTGGCAACTATTTTCAAAATGAGACAAGCACAGAGCCAGCCAAATGAACCCATTTGAGATGAATAGGAAATCAAAGAGACTGGAAAGGGAACCATCCCAGGAATCCTGAGTCAATCTGACCCAAATGGGAGACCTGTTAGCAAACCTGAGGAGCTGCCGCACAGAGCTTACTCAACTGTACTCCGGCAGGAGTGCCCACAGGATCCACGGAGTACTGGGTCCCCTTAACACAGGTAATTATGCACTGCTGCTGTCTCACTGTGAACTCACAGTGGCAGGACTCACACTGTCACTCTTAGGAGGCTTCATTTCTGAACTGTCCTCAGGTGTCCATGGAGCCAATATTAACACTTCAGTGGAGACTCTGCATGTGGTTTCGATTTTTGCTTTCTATGGGGGCAGCCTTGTAGGTCATATTGGCTTCCTGAAGATCTTTTTGCTTGACTCTGACCCTGAAAGAATTTCAATATCCAGACATGCATATGTAAGTTAGAACATTCAATAGACACAACAGATATTTTATAAACATCTCTCATATCAGAGACAAAGTGACTCAACATCAAATGACTGTAAACAGACCATAGTACAGTCTGTCTGTAGCCTAGCAAGGAGAGACATTTCATTTCAACAGTAGACTTCTATAGCTAATAAATACTACAGGGTTAATCCATTACTGATTTTTGACATGGGGAAAGATAAGTAATTATCAGGGACATTTTTCTATTTTTTTTTTTTTTTTAGAGAGAGTTACCTCTGATTGATCTGTTCAAATATTTTAAGAACTGCTATGAACAAACATTCATTAAAAAATAAAAATGAAGACTCAGAACGGCTATCAGTCCTTAAATAAAACAGCAACACCCATGTGCAGTTAGGGACATGGTTAATTTCTCTGGTTTGGAATCAAACTAAATTGTTCAGTCACTCAGTCCTTTTGACTATTTGTGAATCCATGGACTGCAACATGCCAGGCTTCCCTGTCCATCACCATCCCCTGGAACTTCCTCAAACTCATGTTCATTGAGTTGGTGATGACATCCAACCATCTCATCCTCTGTCATCCCCTTATCCTCCTGCTTTCAATCTTTCCCAGCATCAGGGTCTTTTCTAATGAGTCAGCTCTTCACATCAGGTGACCAAAGTTTTGGAACTTCAGCTTCAGCATGAGACTTTCCAATGAATATTCAGGACTGATTTCCTTTAGGATTGACTGGTTGGATCTCCTTGCAGTCCAAAGGACTCTCAAGAGTCTTCTCCAACACCACAGTTCAAAAGCATCAATTCCTCAGTGCTCAGCCTTCTTTATGGGCCAACTTTCACATCCATACATGACTACTGATAAAAACCAGTTTTGACTATACCAATCTTTCTTGGCAAAGTAATCTCTCTGCTTTTTAACATCCTGTCTAGCTTTCTCATAGCTTTTCTTACAAGGAGCAAGTGTCTTTTAATTTCATGGCTGCAGCCACCATCTGCCGTGATTTTGGAGCCCAAGAAAATAAAGTATGTCACTGTGTCCATTGTTTCCCCATCTATTTACCATAAAATGATGGGACTGGCTGCCATTATCTTTATTTTTTTGAATGTTGAGCTTTATGCCAGCTTTTTTTCACTCTCTTTCACCTTCATCAAGAGGCTCTTTAGTTCCTCTTCACTTTATGCCATAAGGGTGGTGTCATCTGCATATCTGAAGTGATTGATATTTTCCCAGCAATCTTGATTGCAGCTTATGCTTCATCCAGCCCAGCATCTCACATGATGTACTCTGCATATGAGTTAAATAAGCATGGAGACAATATATAGCCTTGAAGTACTTATTTCCCAATTTGGAATCAGTTTCTTGTTCCATGTCCAGTTCTAACTGTTGCTTCTTGACCTGCATACAGGTTTCTCAGGAAGCAGTAAACTGGTCTGGTATTTCCATCTCTTTAAGAATTTTCCACAGTTCGTTGTGATCCACACACTCAAAGGCTTTAGCCTAGTCAATGAAGCAGAACTACATATTTTTCTGGAATTCTTTTGTACAGTAAGAAAACATATTTCAAACTCATGCATTCTTTAAAAAAAAATAACATTTTAAATTTATTATGAATTTCATCTATGTTTGTTGGGGAACATTTATAAAAGGCAGAAAGGTAGAAAGAAAAAAATGCCAACTGGAATTACAGCCTCCAGGGACAACAAGTTTTCTGAAATATAACTTGACTGTATGCACCAGAGAGTGGTCTTGAGCCTTATGTGATTTAAGTGAACAGTTCTCAAACTTGATTAACTATTGAGTCAATGCTGGACACAAACAGCAGCCAAACCTAGAAACTTTCCAGGTGACTGTTCTTATTTGTGTTTTTAGAAAACTGCATAGGTTATTCTGGTATATAGTCATGGTTGAAAATACTGGATTACACACTAAAAATATTTTTTTAAATGATGAAAAATAAAATGAAAAAATATTCCATCAGAAAAAAATGAGAGTGCACAAACTGGATATGTGATTTCTTTTCCTCAGCTGCCAAACGTCTTTAAATCACTCAAAGCCTTAAAACAACAGCAGAGAAATCCTGTCCACACAATGCTGCTTTGTGGTAGGAGAGCCCAACCTTAATCTTCTTGAGAGAGTTTCATGCACCTCTGAATAGCTCCTGACCACAGACTTAACCATCAGATTCCTGTTTTTTTGGCTACATCTTCAAACCTCCCCATTAACTGATGACATGCTGTCTGGTATATTCACTTCCTAGTTTTCAAACTTTTGACTCCAAATATCCTGGATTCAGTATCCCTTTTATGTAATATGTTCTTTTTATTTTATTTTTTTATTTTTATTTTTTTTTCCCTTTTATGTAATATGTTCTTTGGAAACACTTGTAACTTGTTTTTTTTTTTTTTTTCTTTCTCTTCTTTAGATTGGGAAGAGAGTCTATAGTTTCTCTCTGGGTTTGGTTGGTTGGCTTTCTCTTTTCTTCCTCTTAGAAATTCCTTCCTCTTGCCCTGGCCTGGTGGAACTAGCTAGACTAACCGCACTGGGGAAACCAAAGGCCAACAGTCTCTCCCATGACATTCTTTTGAACTCAGATTTTAAGCTGTAAAGAACAACCAAATAAAAGTGGCCTATTGGGGATCTTCTTTGGAGGGCCTTTTTCATTCTTCTTCAAGACTCTGAGTAGGTTTGTATGCACTGATGTGTACTCCTTTATTCATTCATTAAGCAAACATTGATGTCATTATATTGTTAAATGTTGCCAAGATTTAACAGTAGATTAATGAAATAGGTTCTTCAATAAACTCTTGCAACATGAAGCTTTTTGTAATGACTCATTACTCACTTAGTAGTCACAAATAAGTAGCTTTCAATTCTTCTTATAAATAAAAAAATTCAGGGTTTGCAGTAAGTGAAGCCACAGATCACCTGAACCTTTTTACCAAAACGTGTCTTTACTCTCTCCGTTTGAAAATAGTATATGTATAAATGAATCAAAAAGTCTTCCTAGGGACTTAGAATTGCTACAGTGCACGATAGGTTACAACTAACTGAGGATAAACTCCTTAATGTAGAAGTTTACCAACTTCTGCCAAAGATCACAGATTTAATTTGGGATCTCAGAGTTAGATAATTTAACACAAATATGGAAAATATTCCTTATAGCTCAGCTGGTAAAGAATCTACCTGCCATGCAGGAGACCCTAGTTCGATTGCTGGGTCGAGAAGATCTGCTGGAGAAGGGTAGGCTACCCACTCTAGTATTCTTGGGCTACTCTTGTGGCTCAGCTGGTAAAAAATCTGCCTGCAATGTGGGAGACCTGGGTTTGATCCCTTGTTTGGGAAGATCCTCTGGAGAAGGGAAAGGCTATCCACTCCAGTATTCTGGCCTAGAGAATTGCATGGACTGTACAGTCCATGGGGTCACAAAGATTTGGACACAACTGAGTGACTTTCACTTTCATGTATAAAACTGAGAAATTGTCCAAAAAAAACAAAAAAAAAAAAAAAAAAAGGATGGTTGATTTTTATAAACTGGATTATCATGGACCATTTTGGCAAAGCCAATTCAGACCAGATTCCTTCCAAACTCAATTCTTGTGAAATTGTAAAGCCAGGGACCCAAAGCCATTCAGAACTTTCACAAGACTTCTTAAGTGACTTCTCACCTGAGCCAGGCATTGAAGGGCAGGCCACGTGTACTCTTTCCACTGCAGGATATTGCATACTTTGAGTGATGTTGCCATTTTGTGGAGTTCCCAACACTGCAGCTCTTCCACCCAGTTGCAAACAATTTCACTGATCAGTAGCTTGGGCTTAGCTTCACATTTATCTATCCAATAATTCATTTGGAAGGTGCAAACTAGACAAATTTTTAAGAAACCTCAAGAGTTTGGGGAGAAATAGAAAAATACATTAAGGAGGACTTACTAGTCTCAAACTGTTTACAGAGATTTTAATAGTGTAATTTTTATTCTTCTTTCTTAAAGAAACACCCACCAATAACTTTATCCCTGTTGTTTATTTGATGCCTTCAATATCAATGGTTTTTCAGATGTCTCCAGTCATTGGACTGTGTATATATGCTGCTGCTGCTGCTAAGTCACTTCAGTCATGTCCAACTCTGTGCGATCCCATAGACGGCAGCCCACTAGGCTCCCTCTGTTCCTGGGATTCTCCAGGCAAGAATAATGGAGTGGGTTGCCATTTCCTTCTCCAATGCATGAAAGTGAAAAGTGAAAATAAAGTTGCTCAGCCGTGTCCAACTCTTCATGACCCCATGGACTGCAGCCTACCAGGCTCCTCTGTCCATGGGATTTTCCAGGAAAGAGTACTGGAATGGGTTGCCATTGCCTTCTCCAGTGGATATATAGATTTTTCAAATATGGAACAGGCAAGGAGTATTTGCTTACAGGAAACTCTGCCCCATATTGTGGCTGGCAGAGCTAAGAATGATCATATGGAGACTTGCTTTCTGATTTTATTTTGTTAAGTGATATATTTACAAGTATGTACATATATATAGCAACATTGTGTGGACTTATTAGTTCAGCTACTAATAAGTGAAGTAAACCTGAGGGAAGTAGGTAAACCTCTTTGTAACTAGTTCATCAATAACTTGAAATACTAACATCACTTTTACTTCAGGAGACTAAAGATATTAAACTCATGTAATTCATTAACACATGTATGAAATAGCTTAAAGCAATCACAATCATATAGTAGGCACTTAATAAATACTAACATAAATATTATACTCATGTTTTAATAAACATATATCTATCATTTGGTACTTTCTTTCCTAACACCACAAATTGTTGCTTCTGTTTTATATTTAACATATTTTAAAAATAGGTAATACATTTTAAAATTAAAATGCTAAAGAATGTACACTGAAAAGCAAGTTTCTTATCCTTCAGTTCAGTTCAGTCGCTCAGTCGTGTCCGACTGTTTGCGACCCCATGAATTGCAGGACGCCAGGCCTCCCTGTCCATCACCAACTCCCAGAGTTCACTTAAACTCACATCCATCGAGTCAGTGATGTCATCTAGCCATCTCATCCTCTGTTGTCCCCTTCTCCTCCTGCCTCCAATCCCTCCCAACATCAGAGTCTTTTTCAATGAGTCAACTCTTCACATGAGGTGGCCAAAGTACTGGAGTTTCAGCTTTAGTTTCATTCCTTCCAAAGAAATCCCAGGACCGATCTCCTTTAAAATGGACTGTTGGATCTCCTTGCAGTCCAAGGAACTCTCAAGAGTCTTCTCCAACACCACAGTTCAAAAGCATCAATTCTTCGGTGCTCAGCTTTCTTCACAGTCCAACTCTCACATCCATACATGACCACTGGAAAAACCCTAGCCTTGACTAGACGGACCTTTGTTGGCAAAGTAATATCTGCGCTTTTGAATATGCTGTCTAGGTTGGTCATAAATCTCCTTCCAAGGAGTAAGTGTCTTTTAATTTCATGGCTGCAATCACCATCTGCAGTGATTTTGGAGCCCCCCAAAAAAAGTCTGACACTTTTGCCACTGTTTCTCCATCTATTTCCCATGAAGTGATAGGGCCAGATACTGTGGTCTTAGATTTCTGAATGTTGAGCTTTAAGCTAACTTTTCTACTCTCTTCTTTCACTTTCATCAAGAGGCTTTTTAGGTCCTCTTCACTTTCTGCCATAAGGGTGGTGTCATCTGCATATCTGAGGTTATTGATATTTCTCCCAGCAATTTTGATTCCACCTCGTGCTTCCTCCATCCCAGCGTTTCTCATGATGTATTCTGCATATAAGTTAAATAAGCAGAGTGACAATATACAGCCTTGACATACTCCTTTTCCTATTTGTTTTTTTTTTTTTTTCCCCCAACGGTAGATCCTTTTTTATTATTATTAAATTTTTATTTTTACTTTATTTTACTTTACAATACTGTACTGGTTTTGCCATACATTGACATGACTCCACCACGGGTGTACATGAATTCCCAATCCTGAACCCCCCTCCCACCTCCCACCCCATATCACCAGTCTGTTGTTCCATGTCCAGTTCTAACTGTTGCTTCCTGACCTGCATTTAGGTTTCTCAAGAGGCAGGTTAGGTGGTCTGGTATTCCCATCTCTTTCAGAATTTTCCACAGTTTATTGTGATCCACACAGTCAAAGGCTTTGGCATAGTCAATAAAGCAGAAATAGATGCTTTTCTGGAACTCTCTTGCTTTTTCCATGATCCAGCAGATGTTGGCAATTTGATCTCTGGTTCCTCTGCCTTTTCTAAAACCAGCTTGAGCATCTGGAATTTCATGGTTCACGTATTGCTGAAGCCTGGCTTGGAGAATTTTGAGCATTACTTTACTAGTGTGTGAGATGAGTGTAATTGTCCCATATCCTTACAGTGCCTTAATTGTTATTTCATCCAGTAATGTTTTATGCTAACATCTGTTTATTTAACCTTTTGTTTAAAAAGTGAAAAGAACATGGTGAACATAAAAGGAAGAAAGTTATTATTTTATTCAAAAGTAAAGTACAGTTTTATTTCATTTATGTTTTATATAATAGTAGTAATATAGTAATCTTAAAAAAAACTGGTTCTAATAGGTTACTTGTTATGAAGCAGGCATTATGCTGCTGATATGCTACTATAATGTCTCATGTCATTCTATGATCACAATAACTTTGTGGGGTAGGTCCTACTGTCAACTCAGCTTTATAGGTAAGTAATATCCTAAGCATAGCCAACTGGGATTAACAGTATGTTCTTAAATTTTAAGTTGTTTAAACTGTCAAAGAGTAGAAAAATCCAAATACATTGTGTTTCTCTGAAAAGAATCTTATAGTCTCCGTTCATTTTCTATTCACTTTTAAACACCATTCCATCTACTTTTCATGAAGGAAATAACCTTGATTCAGACTTCGTGTCCAATCTCCAGTTCATTTTACACTGTCAACAGTTTGTACTTCCAAAACTCCAATGTTAGGAAATATTTTGCTTTCTTAGAAGAACTTACTCTCCTTTGCTGAGATAATCATTTACAAAGCACTTACCCTGAATCCCAAGGTCTTTTTTGATTTATCTACATCTTAACAAAACTTTATTTGCCATAATGCACCTAGTTTGGCTTAATTAACAAAGATTACTCAATAATTTCTTTACCACACAGCTAAACAAATATATTTTTAGAATTTTAAAACAGTTCTCCTTAGGCTATGAAATGAGGAAATTCAGTCTTTTAGCTTGGATAATTTGGATAGTGTAAAACAAAGTTTTTTATATCAACTCTTGTTCAGGTTTACAATGTGTAACTGTCTGGCCTTGGATGCCAGGATTTGAAGATAAAACTTACTCTGTAGTTTGGAGAATGGAAACCATCATTTAAGAGCCCATTTTATAATTCAAAGACACAAGTGCTACCAGAGGAATTTTATATAGATGCTTATTTAATGGAAAATAACTTTTGATAATTTTTCTGTTGAGATATTTGGCAAGGAATATTTCACATTTTTGAAAGCACAGATTATCTGACCAGGTGAATAGTTTCCTCTCCAGTAAGTCAATAGTGTCCCATAAGAAAACATAGAAGTCCCATCCACCCCTTTTAAATGAGAATGTTTTAAGATTCCCAAAGGCTGGGATTATGCTTCCATCCTCACTGATAAGTAGCTTTACCTGGCACCAAGGAAATGTATTTTAAGTAAGTGAAAGTGTTCATGCATTGTTTGTCTGTAAAGGATGTTTCGATAGCAATCTCTTGGATATGAGTCTAAGAGGATTGCTGCAAATTCCCTGGCACTAGAGAATTCTATGATGTAAAAAAAGAAATTTTGGCTCCTTAAAGAAGCCCAGGGATTTATAGGACTAAATATAATTGCTTCCAAGGTATGCTGGTGATGTACATGTGTTGCACATAAAGTGTCTTATTTGAGCACCAAGTGCTCACTACTATAAAATGGGACAGTGCCTAGAGTGTACTTCTGAGCAGAGGCAGCCAATGTACATTGTTTTTATTTTGACTTTTGGTGTCTATGAACCATTTTGTTTTGACCTCTCAGTGATTGATCTCAACAAAATACTGAGATGGTTAAAGGATTTTCATAGATCTTAAATAGAATTTTTTTATTGTTTTTTGAAGTGAGGCTTGGGAATTCAGAAATGTGGAGGAAAGAAAGGCATATGATTAGTGTTGAAAGTTCAAAAGAGTTTAAGAAAGATACAGGATGCTTGGGGCTGGTGCACTGAGATTACCCAGAGAGATGGTATGGGGAGGGAGGAAGAAGGGGGGTTCAGAATTGGGAACTCATGTACACCCATGGTGGATTCATGTTGATGTATGGCAAAACCAATACAGTATTGTAAAGTAAAATTAAATTAAATTACATTAAATTAAATTAAAATTTTTAAAAAAGAAAGAAATTAGTAGAACAAGGTAAAATAATGAAACCAGAGATTTTGTGTTTAGCCCATGTTCTGGATCTTCTCTCTGTTTCCTATCAGACTCAATGTAGCCCTTTTAGTTCCCTTGGTATACAGGGAATTAATTTTCCTTCTTTTTTCTTTCAAAGCTTCTTCTTGATAAATAGCAAAATAATAAAAAAAATAAAAGAAAAAAGCTCTATTTTAGAGTAATGATCCATTTCTTTTCCAAAAATATTTTCATATTAATGGCAGAGAAATTTAAGATGAATGAAGGAATAAATTGCTCAATATAGTTTTAGACAACAGTGAAGTAGTTGCAGGGGATACTTTAGGACACATGAGAAGAGATCTGCCCAGGCATTCCTGAAATGATGCACCATAGACAACCTCCAGTAATAATGTTGCTTCCTGCTTAGAAGCCAACAGCTGCCTTCCAGAATTGCACTTGACTTCTACGAGCTGGAAGTGATTCATATTTGTTCCTGGTATTTTCCTTAACCTTCACTGTGAATATTATCCAAAATAGTTGCTTCCTTTGAATTCAGATATTTCAATAAAGTAGCAACAATTTAGTAAGTTTAACAGTATGAAGTTTAATAATTTAAAGTTGAAAAATCTATTTATTGACCAACTGTACTGATTCTGTCACTCTGAGGTTCCTCTAATCCTCCTTTAGGTCCAGTGGTACTTTGTAGGTACCCCTCTCTGTGAAGCACATCATGCTTAAATTATTCTCATTTTTCTTGTCATCTAATCTATTAAACTTCTGTGTCTTTTGAGAACAGTCTATTATTGTCATCTCTGTATCCTCAGGGGTGGTACTGACTGGCACAAAGGAACTCCTCAATAAATGTCTGAACAAGTGAATGAATGAGCCCTTCCCATGTGTGTGGTACTAACATGGGGGAAAGATGATAAAAATATCCAATACTACTTTAGTGCATTTATAACTGCATCTTTGGACAAACATGACACATCAAGGGATATACTTAACAAAGCAATTTATTTCTATCTCCTAGAGACTTTTAAAGTTCTCTGTGTTGAGCTATTTCTTCCTCTGGTCCATTAAATTCTAGTCACTTGAAAAGAAGTTGAGATTCTTGTCAGTAAACAAAATATTCTTGCTTGTGTTATAGTCATACTTTGAACTCTTTTTTTTTTTTTCATTTAATGTTGAGGCTTCTTCTCAAGCCTGCTGTAGGAGGTGGGAATGGGGGTTTGAGAAGAACTGAAGCTGGGGGGTGCTGGCAGTCTCTTTGGAGGCCTTTGTGTGCAGCTGAGGGGTGTCTCATTAAAGGCTTTGTCATTTCGGAAAAGATGCTAAGGATTCAAAAATCAGTCCCAATCTTGTGTGATTATAAAGTATTTTATATTTTCCTTTTGAAGCTAAGAGAAGTACTAGCTCTGCTGCTCGGCGGTGTCCAACTCTCTGAAACCCCATGTACTGTAGCCTGCCAGGGTTCTCTGTTCATGGGATTTCCAAGACAAGAATACTGGAATCGGGTTGCCATTTCCTCCTCCAGGGGATCTTCCTGACTCATAGATTGAAACTGCATCTTCTGTGTCTCCTGCAGGTGGATTTTTTACCCACTGGGTCATTGGAGAAGCCCCAATAAATTATTCTCTATGAATTTTGATACTGGACAGTGGTGATTAGGAGGTAAGCAATCAGCTCGTCGTCTTGAGACTCTTTTGTGGAACTAAACATTTTATTATTGTTATTTTTATTTATTTTATTGTTTTAGTATGTGGAGTGGTTTCCCTCACAGATTTCAGAGTGGCAGGAATTGGTAGAGGCAGATAGAGTCAGGTCCAGCTGAAAAGACCTGAAGTCTCTATGGGGTTGTCTCTGAGGAGAGTGTAGGCCTCTTGGAGGCCTTTTTACCTTGCAGCACCCCTTCTTCAGGGTAAATTACAAAGATATATAGTCAAAAGGGAGAAGCTGCCCTATCGTGTTCTGAGGTCAGTACTACCCTGAGGACCACAAGCACCTGTCCAGCACCTATCCTGAACCTTGCGTCTACTTCACAGAGACGTCAGGAACCTGGTTCTCTCCTGCTCCAGAGCTTTTGTCTTTGTGTAGGTGGTGTTATGCTTTCATATCTGCCATGTGGGGACTTCTGCCAAGGGAACATGGGAGCTTTGTATGCTGATTCGATCCATGGAAGAAGCAAAATTGGACAGAAGCCCAAGTGTATAAAAGATCCCTGTCACAGGTGTTGACCTCCAGCTTTTCAGGGCTACCCTGCTTTCATCATCCACTCTTTGGTTTAGTGGATCACACCTGCATTCATGCTCAGTCTCTTAAGTTGTGTCCAACTCTTTGCAACCCTATGGACTGTAGTCCACCAGGCTCCTCTGTCCATGGAATTCTCCAGGAGAGAATATTGGAGTGGCTTGTCATGCCCTCTTCCAGGTGTCTTCCCAACCCAGGGATTGAACTCGTGTCTCCAGTGTCTCCTGCATTTCAGGTGGATTTTTACTGCTGAACCACCAGAGAAGGAGTTAGCGGGACATAGGCAACCTGTAGTTCATGCTAGAAGTTAAGTTATAAGGGAAAGAAAACCATTTCCTCCCAATGTCTGTTTGTGGCACCTTTGAGGAGCTTTTATTTATTTATTTTTAATATAAATTTATTTATTTAAATTGGGTAGATTGAGTAATATACACTCACCATAGCAACACAGCACACACTTTGAATGGGAGTTGCAATGCTTTATTTATACCCTCACCAAGAGACTCTGTAAAGAAAGATTTCAAATCTTCCAGACATATCTCTTTGGTCTTCGTTACTCTCTCTTGTGGGGGGCCAACGTGGCTCAAAAAGTTTCCTCTGGGTATCTCCCTTTATCCATATTTCATATTCAATTTACTTCTGTAGGATCTTGAGCTATTGCCTGGTTAAATCCTGTTTCTTAGTCAGTAAAATTGATGATAACAGTAGTGAAATGAAGTGAAGATGCTCAGTCGTGTCCGACTCTTAGCGACGCCATGAAGCGCAGCCTACCAGGCTCCTCCATCCATGGGATTTTCCAGGCAAGAGTACTGGAGTGGGTTGCCATTGCCTTCTCCAGATAACAGTAGTACCAGCATCATTAGTTTGTTGGAAGGATTAAATGAGATCAAGTACTCAATATACTAAACCAGTATCTGGCACAGTTAACTAAAGAATGGATTATGATTGTGATTATACTTGACAAGTTTAATTCTGTTCTGTTTCAAATATATCATCCACTCATAATTTAAAAGAGTACTTAAAACAATCCTTGTTTTTCAGAAGCAAATATATATGAAGAGAGTGAATTACTCATGTATGCATGAGTATAAATAATGAAAATATATAGGTTAAACTGTCAATAGTGGCAGTCTCTCTGTTTTAGAATTGCAGGTGCTTTTGTTTACCTCATTTTGGACGATTTAAAATTTCCAATATTTTTAAGTTAGTTATTAAAATAATTTCATAATAATGTAAATTATATTTTCTTTATTTTTAATTATTTACTTTTTTAGGTAGAGAGTTTGAGAGCAGTTTCCTCAGTCAAGATTGTTCTAAATGTAGTCAGCTAGGCTTAGTATTAGCCTAACCACTGTAGAAGATTCCACAATGAGACACTAACTGTGTCGACAAGTAATAAAAATATGAAGGGTGAGGGGAAGACAATGAACCTATTGTCTGACTTTATGTGGAAAATCAGTATACTGCTGTTGATATTCTATTCACTGTTAAACTAGATGTGGCTTTATTTTCTAAATAGGAAACACTAGTAAGCAGCTACCAATTTCAAATTTCATCTGACTTCAGAGTTGGAATGAAGGTACTTTGTCTCCCCTCTAGATCTCCAAATCCTGTAATTAGATATCCTTTACAGTGTTTGATGGATTTATCAGCTACAAGACAATGGGCAAATCTTTCTTATTTACACTCTAATCTTTCTTAGCACAATAATATGTATGTAGGAAGATTTGAATAAAACTTATTGGATAAAAGTAAAAACAAAATACTCTTCTACATATGTGTGCAAAAAAGTTCATGTTTCTTCCAGAAAGCAGATTTTGATGGAGGAGATTTGGTAGGAAATCAGTCTTCTTTGAGTATATGTGTGCATTATGGAAGGTGGAAAGAAACTGCAAATACATGTGACTAAGGATGGAATAGGCTATGCGGGGAGGGGGAGGGTGTGTGGCATGGACATGATGCTTCCTCCAAACTCAAACAAGCCCTCTCTAATTCTGCACATGGCCAGCTGTATACTGTGGTTCTTTATTGGTAGCAAGCAAGAGATAATGATTCTGTTAATTAAAGGAGATAAGAGAGACTGGTAGGGGATGAAGGGGACTCATAAAAGTGAAGGAAACACTAAGAAAGGGGGGTTCAGAATCACAGAAGTCAAGGGCCAGTATGATCCCTAGTGAAATCTAGTCAACAGTCTCAACAGTGGCATGCCTCTGGAATGAATATGATAATTTTCTTTTGATGTCTTAATATCTCTATTCAAGATGCAAAATCCAACAACAATGTAACATTGGCCTGGCTTACATCTTGTGGTCATCCACTTCAGGGGGAAGACAGAGAGCTTAGTCAATGCTTCTCTAGACAGTATAAAAGGGAAAAGAATATTACTTACTCTGCCAGTTGAAAGGAAAATAGTTATTCTGAAGCAAAACAACTGGTAACAAGACACCACTTTTCCTCTTCAACCACATGACTTAAAATAGCTTCCACATTTTCTCTTTTGAAAATGGGCATAGCAATACCTGTCCCTCTTTAACTCCTGGTGTGATTTGAGGTCAGGAAAGATAATGAGCTTTGCAGAGAAGTGTTATTTAGTAAGTAATAAGATGTTATTTAGTAAACAATAAAGCTAGAAATTACAGTCAACGAAAAACAAGATAAAATAAGAATAACTACTATTCTCTCCAGAGTTCACGATCTGAAAAAAAAGTGAACATTTATCTATCCAATCTGGTAAATAAGAGAACAATATCTCATGATCAGTATTTATGCTTTACTAGGTGACTGCAGCCATGAAATTAAAAGACGCTTGCTCCTTAGAAGAAAAGTTATGACCAAACTAGATAGCATATTCAAAATCAGAGACATTACTTTGCCAACTAAGGTCCGTCTAGTCAAGGCTATGGTTTTCCCAGTGGTAATGTATGGATGTGAGAGTTGGACTGTGAAGAAGGCTGAGCACCGAAGAATTGATGCTTTTGAACTGTGGTGTTGGAGAAGACTCTTGAGAGCCCCTTGGACTGCAAGGAGATCTAACCAGTCCATTCTGAAGGAGATCAGCTCTGGGTGTTCTTTGGAAGAAATGATGCTACAGCTGAAACTCCAGTACTTTGGCCACCTCATGCGAAGAGTTGACTCATTGGAAAAGCCTCTGATGCTGGGAGGGATTCAGGACAGGAGGAGAAGAGGACGACCGAGGATGAGATGGCTGGATGGCATCACGGACTCGATGGACCTGAGTCTGAATGAACTCCTCATGGGGTTGCAAAGAGTCGGACACGACTGAGCAACTGAACTGAACTGAACTGAACTGAGCTCGTCCTTGGTCTAACAGGTTTACAGATATGATTAATGCATTCAGAATCTTAATTCAATACTCAGAATGACTTGCTGCTCATCTTGACCTGAGATTGTAGCTATAACTTTTTCTCACTCTTTTCTTTCTATTTTTCTCTTAAATATGTTAGGGAGCATTTATTATTTAATTTTCTTCCTACAAAGGAGAAATATCAGTACAGTATTCAAAAGAGTTGCTAACATTGTAGAAACTATGTTCCTAACCATCTTTTTTTTTTTTAAATCATTGAAGTGGATCCTGATGATTTAATGTCTACCCTGATATCTTTCAAAGGAACTCCCTCAGAAGGAGTGATTCAGATGTTGAAGAACTGACATTTTCTAGGTTGTTCTGAAATATGTTTTATAAGAAAGAGAATTCTGAATGGAAGGGCTCTAAAAAGTCACAGTTAACTGGGGAACCAAGAGACAGAGGCTCTGTAATCTTTCTGAAATTTATTCTCCTTTTTTTTTTTAATATATCAATATGTGGTGTTTGGCTTTTTTAAAGAAAGAGAAAAATAGCTATTTTTATTGAATATTTTCAATAAAATGAGTTTGAACAAACTCCAGGAGATGGTGAAGGACAGGAAACCCTGGCATGCTCCAGTTTATGGTGTCACAAAGAGTTGTACACGACTGAACAACTTAACAACAACAAAATTGAATACTTTCTATAACTTGCTTTGTACTCCCCACAGTATACCTCTGAGATTTTTCATGTCAGTGCAGCATTCTTTTATCTATTAAATAGCATTTCATATTTGGAAATGCCATAATTTGTTTCATGATTCTAGCTTTGATGGATAATTTGTTTCTGAGTTTTCATTATTATAAATAATCATGGTATGATTTTCCATCTATGTACTTCCATAAATACCACTAGTGGTAAGTGTGTGCAAAATATACACATACAGAATTCTCAATCAATTTCAAGTTTATGTTTATGAATGGATAATCAATTTTTTCAACTCTTCATGGGCTATTCATCTTTTTTTACACAAAATTGAAGCTCAATTTTATACTAAATTCTCTAGCTTGTTTCATAGTTTTATTTATTTAAGTATTTATTTATTTAACTTTATTCAGATATTTTATTTGCATTATTGTAATTTATCACATGATAATTTGAAAATTGCCTTGGCTGTTTTCATGCATATACACTTTTATGCAAAATGTTGAAATTTTGATTGGAATTACATTTTCAGATAAATTTAGATAATCTTTCTGGCCTTTCTTGGTGGCTCAGTGGTAAAGAATCCACCTGCCAATTCAAGAGACATGGGTTTGATCCCTGGGTTGGGAAGATATCGTTAAGAAGGAAATGGCAACTCACTGCAGTATTCTTGCCTGGAAATACCATGGACAGAAGGAGCCTGGAGGGCTACAGTCCATGGGGTCACAAAAGAGTCACACATGACTTAGCAGCTAAACGACAGCCATCTTTCTAATACTGTATTTACATTAAAAAAATATTTCTGCTTGTTCAAAGCTTCTTTTACATCTTTCAGTATATATTACAGTGATTTTAATTTAGTCCACATTTTCATTGTTAATACAGAAATGCACTCAAATTTTGTGTATTGATCTTATATCTGTCACTTAGCTGAACTCACATTAATTCTATGAAATTTTGAATAGATTACTTCGATTTTCTACATAGGCAATCATTTCATCTGTGAGTAGAGATAATCTTACTTTTCCCTTTCTTATCTGATGCCTTTTATTTTTTTCCTTGCCTTGTTGTGGTGGCTATTATATCCAGTACTATGTTGAGTAAGAATAGTGATAAAAATCCTTGCCAAATTCTGTCTTACAGAGAAAGCACTCTCTCACAGTTTTTTATATTGAGTAGGTTTTTTTTTTCTTTTTTCAGATGGTCTTTATCAAGTTGAGGGAGTCCTTTATCATTTCTCATTTCCTGAAAAATATTATGAATTAATTTTGTATTTTATTAAGAGTTATTTTCTTACATCTATTGATACGATGATATGGTCTTTCTTTTCTAATCTGTTGATTTGCTGAAGTACATTAATTGATTTTGGAATATCTAATTAGCTTCGTGTACATGAAATCAATCCTACTTGATCATGGTACACAACTCCTTTTCTATATTAATGAATTAAATATACTGATATTGTCTTAAGAACATTTTGGCTTCCCTGATAGCTCAAATGGTAAAGAATCTGCCTGCAATTCAGGAGACCCCAGTTCGATTCTTGGTCAGGAAGAGTCTGCTGGAGAAGGGATAAACTTCCCACTCCAGTATTCTTGGGTTTCCCTGGTGGCTCAGCTGGTAAAGAATCCACCTGCAATGTAGGAGACCTGGGTTCAATCCCTGTGTTGGGAAGATCCCCTGGAGAAGGGAAAGGCTACCCACTCCAGTATTCTGGCCTGGAGAATTCCTGGGACTGTATAGTCTATGGGATTGCAAAGAGTCAGACATGACTGAGAGACTTTTCACTTCACTTTGTGTCTAAATTCATGAGAAACATTGGGGTATGTGTGTGTCTCTGTATGTGTATCTCTGTGTTTAGTTTAAAATGAAAAATAAAAATGTTAGAGAGTGTAAGATGATGAATTAAATGACACAGTATACTTTTTTAAAAAGACAGCTCATACTGCTATAAGAACACTTGTATTGGTATAGAATGAAAGATAGAAAGCTAGCAATAAAACAATTTGGAGGATGCTGTAGTGGTTGGAGAGTGTGTGGTAGAGCAAGTGTAGATAGTTTTCACTTTAAAAATGATTAAGGAGCACAAATAGTTCCTAGATCTTAGTCTGCAAATACCACCCTCTAACAAATGAAATAAAGTCTCCTTGAAGAAATATCTGAACTTCATAAGAATGAGGTGAACTTGGAATATCTTGTGGTATTTAATAGAAATTAAGAACATATTCAAAGTATGGTGGAGACATATTCAAAAGATGCCATCTTGAAATAGTTCACATAGGCCAAATACAGTATAATTACAGCATGAAAAAAATAATGACAGTACTACAGTACACAAACTGAATAAAAGGAATACATAAGTCTATTGTGAATATAATAAAACAATAAGTAAACAAATATGGGAAAAGGAAATATCTTTAGAGTAGAATGTCAGTCAACAAACAACGTATGCTTGAGAATCTTAATACCCATTCATTCATTGACAGCAGAGTTGCATGCTACCAGTGGATAACTCCATGGGACAAAGCTCTTACAGAACTAATTTTCTGGTTATTATGAAGTGTTAGCAGGAAGATTGCATAACAATAAATTTTAGCTCTTATTTTCTCTTTCCACTTTTTCTTTAAAAAAAAATATTTATTTTAATTGGAGGTTAAATACTTTACAATATTGTATTGGTTTTGCCATACATCAACATGAATCCACCACAGGTATACACGTGTTCCCCATCCTGAACCCCCCTCCCTCCTCCCTCCCTGTACCATCCCTCTGGGTCGTCTCAGTGCACCAGCCCCAAGCATCCAGTATCATGCATTGAACCTGGACTGGCAACTCGTTTCATATATCATATTATACAGGTTTCAGTGCCATTCCCCCCCTCTCCCTCTCCCACAGAGTCCAAAAGACTGTTCTATACATCTATGTCTCTTCTGCTGTCTTGCATACAGGATTATCGTTACCATCTTTCTAAATTCCATATATATGCATTAGTATACTGTATTGATGTTTTTCTTTCTGGCTTACTTCACTCTGTATAATAGGCTCCAGTTTCATCCTCATTAGAACTGATTCAAATGTATTCTTTTTAATGGCTGAGTAAAATTCCATTGTGTATATGTATGAGAGCTTTCTTATCCATACATCTGCTGATGGACAATTAGGTTGCTTCCATGTCCTGGCTATTATAAACGGTGCTGTGATGAACATTGGGGTACACATGTCTCTTTCAATTCTGGTTTCCTCGGTGTTTATGCCCAGAAAAATAAACGACCTAATTAAAAAATGGGCCGAAGAACTAAATAGACATTTCTCCAAAGAAGAATTTTATGTATGTGCCAAGAAGTAATGAAATAAACAAGTTATATAATAGTACAAAATAATCCATAACAATAAAAGCTTATTACAAAATATTTGCCTCATCAACTTCTGCCTTGACATAACCACTTGCTTCTTTATAATCATTAAAACCATAAAAGTACATCACACAAAATTAGATTATCTATATTGATTTTTGTCAATAAATTCAATATTGTAAACTTAATGCTTCCTCAGAAACACTTTTATATTGATAATTAACAAATTTGGAAAGAGAAACTATAAAGGGACTGATCCAAACAAATGCAATTTTTTAAGAAAATTAGCAGTTGATAATCATTAAGATTTACTACAACTGATTATTAGAAAATTTAATGAGTCAAAAGTTTTGTGTGGAAAAAAAATCGCTTCCTATAGAAAAAGGAATCTCTCCCCTATTCCACACACTGCCATCAAGAAAAAGTGGAAGTGAACATTGGGGTATACGTGTCTCTTTCAATTCTGATTTCCTCGGTGTGTATGCC